>NW_009606402.1:12752-26673 GCF_000690535.1 Cariama cristata | reverse complement strand
GGCGCCCCCCGCCCGGTGCCCCCCCCCCCCCCCGCCCCATGTTAGCCCACTTCTCATTGCTGGGCAGAACCTGTTTTGACAACAATGTTTGAGACATCCGTACGTTAACTCTTTCAGTCTCTCACAACCTCTGACACACTGGTCCCAGGACAGAATTTGTGCAGAGAGCACTGGCACCTACCTCTTCCTACAAAGTCCAAGGCTTAGATTTTCCATCCCACTGTATAAAAGTTACTCAAACTTATTCTTAAAAAACACCTCTGCATTTTTGGAAAGTAACTACATTTTCTGTGGTATCAGACAGGGCAATTACTGAAGAAATGCATGAGAAAAACGGACCTATGAGCTAATCAATAGCATGGCACTTGGAGAAACAGCAGCTCAAATCTCTGTTCATTCCCTTCTTTACTTTGGGCAATTCGGTACCCTTTCTTTGCCTGGGTTTCCCTTTGTATAAAAGGAAGGTAAGTGTATCTAAGAGCAGTGCAGAGTAATGGCTGCCAGGATCGCGTACATAGCTGACAAGTACTCAGACAGAATAACAGAAGTTCGAAAGACAGAAAGGAAGAGAGTTATGAGCATGATTCCTAATTACATTACTGGTAAGACTTAATAGATTCACTTTCTCTTAAGCTAATACTCTTTTCCCCATTTCTAGTTCCAAAGTAAAACTGGAATGCAGTTAAGCCAAAAACTGTGGCCTTGGGGCTTACCTTCCAAAGGAAACAAGCAGAGAGCAATACATTACACATTCCCCAGGAGTGATCAAAAATAGGATAAGGCTTATGTGTGAAACAGGTTCAACAAGCACAGAACACAACTTGATGTTGTCCTGTTCCTTTGAGGTAAAAAGCAAAGTTAATTAGTCAAGGGTTTTTTGGTGTGTTTTCTTTTGTTTGTATGTTTGTTTGTTTTACTCACAAAGTTGGCCAGATCAAAAGTATTTAAGGAGGCCAAGTCAATTTTACCAGACAGACCAATGTTTGGAGAACTCCTCAAAATATTCTAGATTTGCTGAAAAGTTGGGAGGGAAGGGGGAAGGAAAGGGAGAGGAAATAGAGGTGCAAGAAACATGGAAATACTACTTCTGCTTCCAGGTGCAGCAGTCAGCTTGAATTTAGAAGCAGTAAACTGAAAAAAATTGGCATGAGTTTAGTAATTTGAAAAGTAAACCCTCTTTTGAAACTGTAGATTAAAAGAGAAATTGTAACATCAACTCTATTTCACAAATTCAGAATATCATTCAAAAACTTATGAGAAAAAGGCCACAAGGAATGTTTCACCATTAATGCTTCTCTGGAACAACAACTTTAGCATAACAACCAGTCCTTGTCACCAGCATAAAGACTGTAAGACTCTCAAATATAAGAAACAACACCCAACCTTCACTATTCCTTTTGAACAACAAAGGAATTCTGTAACCAATTCTGGAATTACAAGGAAAAGCACATATGTGGTATTTCTCTAATTTACAAAAACTAAAAGATGTTAAAAACATTCCCTGCTTAGCTTTAGAAAATATACTAAAACACACCCCTGTATGCTTTTCTAAAAGGCACACTGAGGAGGAGTCACAAATCAGCACTATCCAATTATACAGAGACATAATTTAATTAAGAAAAATATACAGTTCTTATTGCAAGCCTTCTCCATCTCCATGATTCCTGTATCTCAGAAGTCCTTTTGACTCTGCCTTTCCTGCTCGTTCAATGTTACTGAATACGAACACAAAAATACTTCCTTCAGGTAACACATGGTGGTGTTTTTTGGGGTTATTTTAGTTTGTTTGGGATTTGCACCATGCAGTTATAAATTTAACAGTAAGCTGCAACTATTTTTTGTTGTTCTAAGAGATCATAATAAAGTTCATGCGCTTCACTACAGACTTACCACTACATTACTAAATAATCCAAGTATTTTAGTTTTGTAGACAACTGGTAACAGAAGAGGGGAAATGCATGGATACCAGTTGCATATCAGACCCTGCCAAATGCAATACACACAACCAGAAAAGGACACTCAACTGTTAATATCCCAAAACGTGCTATGCTATTACCTGTAATATTACTAAAGTGGTCGTTGCAACTTCTGTATTGTGATATGTAAGTAACACAAAAATTAACACGAGTAATAGATCTGCGAAAAGCTGCAACTTGCAGTCAGAAACACATCGTCTTTTCTGTAATCTCCAAGAACTTCCAAGTGGCACTGAAAATCATAAATCCTATCTGAGAGCACACATAATATAACAAGTGCTATTTCCAAACAAACTCCAGTTAACAGAATCACATAATCGATTTGGTTGGAAGAGACCTCTGGGATCATCAAGTCCAACCTTAGCCCTAACACCACCATGTCAACTAGACCATGGCACTAAGTGCCACGTCCAGTCTTTTCTTAAACACCTCCAGGGATGGTGACTCCACCACCTTCCTGGGCAGCCCATTCCAGTGCTTAACAATCCTCTCTGTGAAGAAATGCCTCCTAATGTCTAACCTAAACAGAAGTTAGTTAATGATTTATCTTACTATGGCAATACTGGTAGCTTTTTCATTTATTAATAATTTTTAAAAACACGCAAAACTGATTGGCTGATGCAAAATGCTGATGTTTTATTACCTTAGTCATTTCCATTAAAGTTTAAAATTGGAGTACTTTTCAAAAAGAAGCACTTCTTTCTTTTTTATGTGCCAAAGATCAAAAAATGCATGGTTTACAATTACTGTAAGCCACCTCTCCCTATGGAGCTTTTTTGGTAGAGATTACTTGACAGTGATCAACAAAACTGTTCTGCTGAAGAATTTCTGCACAAAATTTTAGTTGATCTCTTCCAAGGATATTTAAATAATCATTATACAGGTGATATCAAAATCTTAATTCCAGGTAATTCACTAGAATATTTCTTCTTAACACATGATTTTACTCTGATCACCATATTTTTCCATAGTTTTTTCTTGATTTACCTACCAATTAACCAATAATCACTAGACAACCATAAGACTTGGAGTAAGTGATGTGGTTCTGATTATGCCTAAGGCAAAACAAAACAAGAATACTCCCCAGGAAACAAACAAAGATTTGTCTAAAATATTCTCTCATACGTTGTGTTTATCTTTAAAGATCTAAGTATGACAAAGAACCAAGAGGATGATATGGATGTTTAGAAGTTAGAAAAAGCAGAGGTAAGAGAGGAAGGAATCTGAAGGGAAGCATGAACGACTTCAGCAATTTGCTTTCAACAACTTGATTTTTGCAGTGGATTGTCATACGTAAGGGCAACTGCTTTCAAAACAGCATATTTTACTATGTCTGCAACTTAAAAAAAAACTAGTTTAGTAATCTGAGAAAGTATTTACTAAGCAGTATTTCTCCAGCAACCAAATTCAACCCAACTGGTGAGTTTGCTCATTAAATTAAACCACAAACATTTTAGAGACAGGAATGAAAGTAATTTCAAAAGAATTATGCAGGAAAATCTAATAAGGATTACCTTGGAGTGTATCAAAACTTTGAGATACAATGTAATGATGGAATGAAAAAGTTAAGTATTTAAAGGAAACTTCAGAGTTGAAATTCTGCAGTAACCTTTCTGTGCAACATTCTGAACATTCATTCCTTTTGGCAGTTACTGTCATTGTGCAAGCTGAAAAAAAATATAAGTAGTCTTAGGAAGTACCTAGGAAGCATTCAAATAAATCTTGGCAAGTCACTAACGTATTTGATGATGCATAGATCAGTGTGTAACATATTTACTCTGTAGCTTCTTTATGTATACATTATAGGAAAAAAACATGATGTAATGTAAAGATGGAATTACACTTGTAAAACTGCAGAAGTTTTTACTTTCTACATTAAACTAACCTTAAAATGAGAGAATCAAGGCACTGAGACAGTCCATTATGTAACATCATTAAAAAAACATACACTTCAAAAGGCAGTCTGGTTTGTTGTTGTTTAAAAGGTTTCATACTCTTGCTTTAAAGATCAATAGAGAAAGTTAAGATTTGGGTGACTACAGACAGTACCTTTTGACAGTAACTTTTAGTCAAAAGCATATGTGTGAAATGAAATCTTTTGTGTTACAAAGGTATAGGAAAAGCTAAATATTTAGCTCCAAACATCCTGCAAATATCGTTTTGCTTCTCGAAGCATGGCCAGGATTTTCATAGCTTCCAATTTGTCAGCTTCCATTTCCATGCTTAAAATGTCCACTACAGCATCACTTACACCATCAGCCATGTGCTTCTTATCTCTGGGGGGGGAAAAAAAAAAAAAAAAAAAAAATTAAATAGAGGAGGACAATGCCTGACAGTGTATTTTTCCCTTTATCAATAGCTTTGGAGACAGGATAATATTGCAAAAGAGGTATTAAAAAAAATCCCAAACTAAAATACAGTTTTTATATTGTACAGTAAGATTCTCATTGAGTTTTCATGTAGCTGAGCATTGACAACAAGAAGGGTTTCTCTCAATCAAACATTGCAAAGTTTTCAGCATGCTGTAACTTATATTTTATAAGAAAAAACCCTTGGAACCCTAGTTGAGCTGTCACAGAATAATTGTTTTCTTTTAGGGAGAACTGGACCTGCTGAAGTAATTTTTTTTATTATATCGCCATATGGTTCCAACATAAGAAAACCAAACCAAAACAAACCCCCAAAACCCAGAACCCTCACTTATGAATAATGCTATTTTTAATACAAATAGCTGACATTTATTCATGCAAGAAAACACATTGACATTGGGCTCTATATTTGAACAGTTCGTCCATTTATCATCAAAGTTTGTAAAAATCTCAAATCTCCAGGTAAGTTAGCATCCACAAATAAAACTTCCCACTGTAAAATACATTACTATTACAGAGCTTTAGCATTCAGGCCCACTGAAGCCTGGAACACAGCAGAAGACTGCTGCTATCTCACAGCTGTGCAGTTTATCATCACATGTATTCAAATACCTCATTTTCTCAAGAGAAATCTATTACCTTGAAACCTACTATAGCTTAATTGACTAAAAAAGAAATAATAAGGGACTAAAGCAACCAGTGGAACTATGTAGTTACAAGCTATACTTTCAAGACTATATTGAAAAAAATGGACACAGTGATGAAATTCTAGCATTCCAGGAAGGCTCTTTCAGCATCATGTTGGTCCTTTCTTTCAGAAGCTCTAAGTCTTTCTAAAGCCTCAAACTTCTGCTCTGTTCTCTTTCTGAGACAGTCCATCTCCACTCTACTCACCCACATACATAGAAGTAACCTCTTTCTTTCAGCAGAACTCTGGCAACTTCCTTAGCATAAAGCCTAACGACATCTTGCACATATTTAGGTGGGGCTACTTCGGCAGTTGAAGAGTCTCTTGAGAAACAAACTTTGAGATGAGTTAATGTGCCATTTTCCAGAAAACATCTGAGCTCATCTCTGAAAGGCAAGAAAAACTGTTAGTAATGGCTCAGAGATAAGCATTCCCTCAGGAACACAAAATTAATGCTAAATAGTGAACTTGCTTGAACAAATAGTCTCGATCCTGATGCCGACAACCAAAAAACAGCCATGTTTCTCCAAATTCCCAGTCTGTATGTTCTTCTCTAAGCTTTTGCCTAAACAGACCAAAAAAAAAAAGAATAATAAAAAAATCCTACCCTGTTTTATGAAGTGTAGAATCTAAAACATCTGTAACTTAATTCTCATTTAAAGTAGTGCTTTAATAAACCTCTGGATTGGCAGAAATGTGAAACAATTTAAGGTAAATCACAGTCAAATCCTCCTTGTTTGATTTTCTTGACTACTCACTTTTGGCCCAGTTCAAAATCAATCAACTTCAAAGAGGTGGGTTTTTTTGCCACAGTTTCAGATTGGAATAGTCAAGACTGACACTTCCAAACATCTCACAAAACAATCCTGACTGCTGAATAAGGAGATCACTACCCTTTATCCTTCACTGGAAGCCCCATAAACATACCTGGGAAAATTCAGCATAATGCACTTTTAGCATGCTTTTCCCTTTAGCTGTAGAAACCTGCTGGACTTTATGAATAACAATCTATTTACTACCATATCATCAGAAGAGTTATTGCATTTTCTTGAAATAATGCCCTCACTTCAGAGGGGTTTTAGCTGCAACTTTCTAGTTATATTTTGAGAGAGATACTTCATTTATCATTGATCAAATACTTATGAAATGCTATGAATCCTTTAAAATAAAATGCAAAATGCTTCTGAGAGATAGAAGTATATTTGGGAGTTAAAATTAAGGAGTAATGATTGTACATAATGATTTAAAGTGGAAGCATGGAGTCAGGAACATCATGTCAAAATTTCATTTTTCTCTCAAATAAAATGGTTTAAACATAATTGTTACAGCATGCAAGAAATTCCATTATCTTGCTGGAACTAAGGAGTCACTAGGAATGATATGTGTTGGTTACCTATAAAACTTGCAATCGTTCCCACCTAAATATTCCATTCTTCCCGTTCTTTGTTTCCTCCGAATGATCATGTTTTTACATATTCTCGGTGATGTGGTATCTGTCACTTTTTGAATAAGCATCTCTTTGCCTTCCAAAATTACTCTGCTTGAGTTGAAGGGGAAAAAAAAAAAAGGGATCTACCTTCCCTCAAATAGAAACCCACCAAACCCAAGACTACTGCCCAGTTGAGGGTTCAGGGGCCAAGTTCCAGAGAAATATGGGAATGTGGGAGAAAACTTGACGTTCATCATGCCAAGGCTTTTAAAACAGATGCCACTTCTGAAGGAAATGGATTTTGAATACTTTAGCCAATCAACACTATTTCTAAAAACTACCAGCCTCTTACAGGACTTCTGCTCACAACACACAGATAAAGGATCTAATTTCTTATTACTGTTTCTGCAATTCACCCAATTCCTCATATATCCACTATGGATATTAAATACAGTCAGATGAGAGTGTAAGTTTTACTCATTTGAAAAACAAATAAATACATAAGCACTGTTGGTTTAAAATTAGTAAGATTGTTACATAGCACCATACATAATAAGACTGACATACCACTGTTACAAAAAGTAAAAGGAAGAAAAAACAACAGAAAAAAAAAAACCCAAGGTAAGATTAACTGCATTTGTACTCCAAACGTGAGGCTGTATTTTCTTCAACATAAAAAGGTTGCTTCCAGGTAACAACTTGGTACATACCTGTGTTGTAGGAAACCAATAAATGGTGAAATTCCTGTTCCTGGACCAACCATCATGAATGGGACAGATGGGTCTGCAGGTAAGTGGAAAGTATTGTTTGGACGAGCAAAAATAGATATCTAAAATGAAATTGGATAGAATACAATTGAAGAATATCCTTAAGCAGTGAAAATACCATGAAATTTTTAGAACCTTCAGGATGTTTACATAGTATATGTGTCCAGACGCCCTTCCAAATCCTGAACTTCAGAGTTTATTTTTAATACCACACAAGCATTTAGAATAAAATTCCACATCAGTTTCTGAAAAAAACCCACACCATATTTACAAATCTATTAATCCATATGGAGGAAAACTAGGGAAAGCCACACAAGTATGAGTTTCTGAATATGAAAGTTGAGTGCACCATAAATTTGGGGAATGCTGTTACAGAATTCATGGAAAGTTTGGTGTTGGTACGCAAAGGGAAGTAAAGCTAGTTTACTGCTATTATAGGCAACTCAACCTTTTTTTTTTACATTGTGGACATCTAAAAACATTCCAGTGGAGGTGAGGATTTCTTTATAGTTAACTGAAGTCTACTGATACTGAGTTAGCTTTCTTAATTTTCACAAAAGTTTTACACAATCTCCAAAAATGCATATGGGTGAGGGGAGGCAGACAGCTGCTCAGAGATCTTGGAAAATAGTTTGCGTTATTCCACTGACAAACTCTAATTCTGATCTTCAGATCTGTGCCTGAAAGGAAGTCTTAAATGTAATTTTCATAGGAGGTCCACAACTATTCTCTGAGGCATGGCTAACATAATGTACAGAAAAAGGGAGATGATTACTTTTAACTCTTTAAAAGATTATTCAAGACTTCACAGCAGCCATAGCAGAGCTTCATCCCTTAATGTCATAAGCAAACATCTGATTTATTTTGCATATTAATTATGAAAGGATTTGAATTTACTTTCAAGTTTAAGGAAGGAATGAAACACTAGATCAAGTTATTTAAATCTTGTTCTGTAAACCTGAGCGGTTTAGCACTATTAATTTCTTATCGTTTAATTCACTAGAGATACTACAGCATTAAACAGGGTTATTTTCCTGGTTTCATGATGATAAAAAACAGTATAATTCTTGCTGTGGGGGGCGATATTTGTATTTCTGTTATACTTACTACTTCAAACCACACTTGAGTTAGGAGGCTATTTTCCCTATTAATGATTCCAAACTGGTCATTCCTTTAAAAAATATTGCAAATGGTAAAACATATTTGTACTGTAGTGTCTTCAATTAATCAAAGGTATTTTTGCATAAGATCACACCCATCTATTTTGTATTGGTATTCCACATATTTCTGCAATCTACATGTATTGCTGCACATTTATCTATGCTGAATTCTAGCTTGCACAGCAGATGCAAATAGTTCTGAACTTTACTCAGACTCATTTTGTAATAATCCTTTTTTTCTTTTAAAATCCACCTCTTTTTTATGTTTGATCTTTAATATCCTGCAAATCAATTATATTGTAAATAAAGAGCAGATGTGAATACTGGAGTAAGATATATTATGTGCATATTAATCAGTTTGCCTTTTAAGTTAGTTTTAAAAAAATGAAGATAACTTGTATGGGTTTTCCTTCCATTTTGCGAGACCAACAACCCTGAATTATTGGCACAGCTTTCTTGTAACCAAATTCTATGCTTGCTTCCATTTTTCTTAATCAAATATAGATTAGACTGGCAGTAGTTTTTTTGCCATATTGATTATATAACAGAATTCCAAATTTTTAATAATTAGCTTACAACTAATAATTTTGAGACCAATTAATTACAGAGTTTCTCTGCCATGAAAGGAAGAGAGGCAGGGTGGCGGGGAAAGTACCTTCTAATAATATCCACCATGCCAAACCATCTTTGATGCACATCAGAAATAACACAGACAACTGTCCGCTATATCATATTCAGTAACTCGGCTTTTGCAAACTGTGCAACACCTGACAAGAAGTGAGTTTTACAATTTGTCCCCTATTATCTGCCACCCTTTCCTGGAAGTGACCAACTGCATCAATCCTACAACACTAACAGTCATAACAGTCATAATTGCACAGTGGTAGCTTAGTCCATGAAAACATCCTCCAAGACTCGTTTAGGACTACAGTGGGGTGGAGAACAACTCTGGCTTTTCAGCAATGGCAAGTTTCACAACTCAGATATCCACAGATACAGTAAAATGTAAGCTTAGCAACTTAGCAATGAAGTTATAGACATGTTACAGAGGGAAGGGTAAAATTACAAGTAGGGTAGAACTGCAAAATGAAAGTGTATACTGCCAAAACACCTGCATTACATCAGAGCAGTGAACGAAGAAACCTGTAGTTGTTTCAAACATGCATAAATTTAACCATTAAGGATTTCAGATCTAATATTGATACCTTTTCAGTTGCAGAGCTTCCTCCTTTTGTATCCAGAGTGTTTTTACCGGGGTGCAGTAGAGGTGCAACTAACTCAGCAAGCCACCCTGTACATACTCCTTTCCGTGAGACTGGTCTAGCGGGACAGGCAGGGAACTCCACAATGTTAAATACAAAACACAGTTTTCCTGGCTGATACAAGTTTGAACTGCAAAGACAAAAGTATGAAAAAAAAAACCCACAAACAAACCTGAGAGATAGCTGTACAGTCTTACAACGGGTCCATTTGCAGCCCAAACCACCTCAACTGAATCAAGATTCTCAGTGTTCAGCTAACTCTGTGATATTTATATACAACTAGAAAACATATTAAGGTTGGACTCAGAGGCCAGTTCCTACAGAAGGGAATCCAATTCCTACCAGATTCACACATGTGTGAGTAAATTCTTGAGAACTCTACCAAAGTCTTGCCAGACACTTAAACCAATGTTGTTTGAAATAGTCAAACCCTGTGTTTTTTTGCAACAGGGACACAATCACTTTTTCTTCAGGTGACAATCACTTTTTCTTTCATTCCTCTGTTTCCTCTTTAGATTATAACATGTAGACAAACATTTAAGAAAAAAGTGTACCTAAATTTCTAAGGAGATATAATTAGAATATTTCATTACCTTGACACTGAATAGGATCTGGCTTGTAATTTAGGAAGATGTTCTGAAAAAAATTAAAAAGAGCATCATTTATTATTTGATTCACCCCAAAGAAAATGAAAATATCACATGATGAGTGTTTACAACAGATTACAAACATCTTACAATTTAATTGTAATTTTACTTTATTGACATTCAGTGTTTGTGGTTCAGAAATAAGCTATTAAGATGAACTCTATTTTGAACGGTTTTTAGACTTTGTGGAACATCTGTTAGAGATCCTATAAAATGAGGCCACAACAGTAAATTTATGGGGTTCTTGGTCAACTAAAAACAACTGTAAGGTGCACAGAAGAGATGCCAGTAGCTAGTGGACAAGGTGAAGCTTGAAATTTAATTTTCTCCATCTTCCATCTAAGAGCTCAAAAGCTCTTAGAATAGGATTTGCTTGATTGAAAGTTTCCTATATGTGATGTCCTAGAAGTAGATGTGCCAGTTCAATTTCAAACCACTATGACTACCTACGCAAATTTTTGAAATCACAGCTAAAAAAGCAGCAACAGAGACAAGAGTTTACTGGGCATTTTTTTCAATGAGAAACTCACTATATATATGTGTGTGTCTATGTATGTACATATATATATATGTTATATGTATGTATGTACACATACAGAAAAGGTCAAACTCACTGGTGCCTTCAAAGGAATGACTTGCATGCAGATTGAACATTTTGGCTGAGGAGAAGGGTGTATTAAAAGGAGACAGACATACCACTAAGCGAACAATGTGGTGGGGAATGGCGACCATAAGTGAGCAATACCAGAAAAAATGGGCATAGCAAATGTCAGAAAACATACAGTGAAGTAATAGGGTAACATACAGTTTAACTGCTTTTAAGTTGTTTTTTCACATGTACGACCCTTTTGCAGATGTTCCAACCAGAACATGGACACTGACATATTTTAAAGATGCTCCGGTACATCAGATAGTTGCAAGTCAGAGTTAAGAAAAGCTAGTTCACTGAAATCACTTAAAGATGACACTAAGCCCATTGAGCACATTAGTTTCCTGGGAGAATACATTTCAAAAACTTTCAAAATTTCCTTTTATTCAGTCCAGTTGCTACAGCACATTCCATATCACCTTTGAAAAGCTAAGTGTTTTTGCTTTCACTGTGAAAATTAATGTATTTGTATAAAGTGGAGCAGAGCTTGTATTTATTTTTTTAAATCCCAACAGCGTAGTAAGAAGGAGAGATTTGGGGTAGGTATGGAGAAAACAACTGCAAGAACATAAAAAGCAATCTTTTTGTTTCCTATAATGAAACATTTTAAGAAGTTCTGGTTTTTAATCTGGAAAATAACTGCCAGTATTTTCAGATGTATTTGAGATGGTTACAGTTGGAGTCTCATTTCTTCAATGTTTTATATAAGGAACCCAGTGAGCGTGTTGGACATAACATAAACACAAATATTCTGGGAGAAACTTTCTGTTTTAACAGGTGAAATTGCAAGAAAAGAACATGTAGGCAGGGAAATCAGGAGTTGTAAAAATATGTCTTTTTTTAATTGTAAACAGTTGATTAATTGTTTCTTAAAGACCCTAATCCTGCAAACACCTTATGCTTATTTTTTATGCACAGGAGCAATCCAGAGTCAACTGAAGCACAGGTATGTACCTGTATGTTTGTAGAATGAAGGCCAAAAACTACGCACTGGAGAACAGAGCTTTGTTCCCCAACAACAGTTTTAGTTTGATCACTATGGATATCATAATATTTCTAAAGAACTGAAGAGTTATTCCCCTTTCTTGAGAAACTGAACATTTAGTCTGATGCATTTTCAGAAACCAAATCTAATTAAATCTAAATCAGTCACTTACCAATTAACAGGTTAAGTGAAGGCTTGCAGGTTGGAAAAGCATGAAGTAAATCCAGCAAGCAAACATTAGATTCTCTAATAAAGCGTGTGTAATCAGAGGCTCCTTGTCTGCTGCAAAGCTCCTGAAGCCTCCGTTTTTCTCCCACATCACTGGTACATTCTACAAGAGCTCGCAAAAATGCCTGAAGAAAACAAGAGTGAAGAGTAAATATGTCCATTTGGGAAAATGGTCACAAAACTGGGAAAAACGTGCATTGCCTGGGGACAGGATGCAGTCGCCTGACAGGTTAACAGATAATACATTTTATTTCCCAATGCACACTTTCACCTACTATGAAAAATTCACATTTTTCTTTTCCCTGAAAAATCCCAAACTTATGAAGGGCTCTCTTATTTATGTATTTGCACTTTAGTTAAGTAAACAGTTCCATAACACAAATTAATCCAAGACAAAACATCACTTGCTAAGTTACAGAAGCCAGGAAAGGACTAATAAAAAGTCTTCGAAGAGGTATTACTGTAGATAAAGTATGGTATTTAATGAGTCATGTAAACGTCACTGTGGTGTTTTATTCCATACTTATGCCTACATAATGGTACTGCAAGCTTTTCTTAAGGGAAAATGAAATTCAGCATTGTAAGATAAACTAAAAATCAGATGTAAACAGTTACAAGTTTTTTTCCAAAAGCAAGGTGGAAATAGACACAGTGCATAAATGAAAAGTGATCCAAAACACCAAGTGCAATCAGATGACAGACTCTACACAAAAGAATACTTGTAAAGTAATTTGAGTGTGTTCAAACACTGAGCTTCCAGACAATAGTTTTCAGTACAGTTACATAAAGCACATTCTACACTGAACAGGTAATAAAGTAGATAAGTTAGAAAAACTGACTTGGGCAGTATTCCCCAGCCAACACTCTCTGCCTACTCTTATTGTTGAGACAAACTTTCAAAGTTGTCAAACGCAGTTTTGAAAAGGCTGAAACAAGTGGAAGATTCTCTTCTCTTCTGCTGCAAAATCCACTAAATTGAGTGAAAAGATCCTTCCAAAACCTGATTTCCCTCAGAGACCCAACCAACACAACTGTTTAGCTTCATTGTTCATACAAAGTTATCTTTAAAATGTGTTTTGACAATGCTAGAAATAAACATGCATTTCCAGTTGCAAGCTTCCAGTTTTTTGCAAGCACAGAATGAACGGAAAATAACATTCACTTGTTGTGAGAACAAATGCTATACACATAAAAGTCTTTCTTAGAATTCTGCCAGGTTACTAAAATGCTAAAGAAAAGCTTTATAGTAATTTAAAAGACATTATGGTATGTTTGCATAGAGCAACATGCGTATTTTCAGTGACAAAACTTGACAGATACGGCTCCCTCCGACTAGAAAGAATGATTTCTCTGAAATGCCTATGGGGCCAGGTTCAGTCAGCCTTCCAGTTATCTGGCACCAAATATCTAATACTCTTCTATTTACTTCCAGACTAGTTACGAATCAAGGTACTGCAGAATGGGAATAGAGATTTCAGTAGCTCATAGTTTGCCAGGTAAAGCACCAGAAGTGAAATTTCTCAGAATAAAGTACAAACAGCAACATACAAACTAACGATCCTTATTCACCAAGAAACATGGTAACTACACATGAAGCAAGGACAGATCTCCAAGAGCCCATACAGCATAGAACTACTAACAATTTATCTTTAAAAGAACAAACACATAAACACCTTTTTGGGAATTGCTCTTATTTCCAGACACCAGGTTAGAATGAATTTCAGAGTGCTTCTTTCAGGGACATGTTGTGGATGAGCTGCT
>NW_009606402.1:0-12721 GCF_000690535.1 Cariama cristata | reverse complement strand
TCAGCAGGAGAAAAAAAAAAACAAAACAAAACATGCATCTATTAACATCCAAAAATGGCATCACAGAGTGCTTGTCGCTTCAAGAAGTACAAGATACCTAAACTGCATTCAATTCTGTGTGTTTGAGCCCCAGCTGGTTAGTGGAAATTATAAACTAAAGAGCAAGACAGTTTTCCAATGAAGAATCAATGACAATTTTCCAGTGAAAAGTCAAAACTTACGAGAAAAGCAGGAAACAAAAAGAGAGGTATAATACATGAGTGTTCAAATAAATTTCATTGCTAAACCACTCAAGGCTTTGTTTCCACTTTCCACCTTGAAGAAATTCAGGAGGAATCCTTACCAGGAAAAGGAACATCCAACATTTTTTCCCCTCCATCAATAAGCACTTCTGAAAATCAGAACATGCTGAAGTTTTCTAATGATCTAACCAAAGCTGTATGCAGCCAGTGCCAAGCTGGAGTTTCTGGGGCCCAGCAGATCCAAGGGGTTTCTGTACAAGCAAATAATCCTGCCTGTACTCTCTACAAGTTCCATTTCTGGGAAGAAGGTACACTGACATCCCATCTATCCCTTCATGCAGTCAGCTAGAGTGCAGCCAGGCTTATCAGCCTCATGCCATGTCATGCTAAAGTAGCTATTTTAAGTTAACCCCAAAAAGTAATGTAAGAGCATTTATGTGACAAAATACCTCTAATTAATAAGCTCTGCAGGTCCCAAATTGTTTCCTTATAGACCCAACTTGCATGCTGGGATCTCTCTTGACAATGCTTCTTGGCTTTGACATTTACCTACTGATTCTTACTATGCTTTTTTCCATGCTCAATAGCCCTTTAATATTACAGAATTTTTGCTCCAAGAATATACTTATATAACTTGCTAAATTACCTCTTCATATCAGCATTGCTTGACTGAACTCTTGCTACAAAGAACAAAATTTACTTTCAGAAGATAAGAGGATTGGTATAAATATAATGCAGGAAAGAAGCATCCATTTTCACATTTATATAAACTTCCTTTTCTTGAATATGCTGGCAGTATGTTACAAGAAGTACTTAATTCTCTTCCAACGATGCTCATACATACAATAAAAAAAAAAACCCCACAGAAATCCAGTATTTGAACAACAGACTTTGAACAACAGACTTTGTACCAGACTGCAAATATTTTTTGTTCTGTCCTCTCAATTGATCTCATCTACTTCATGAAAGAATTCATAGACTGAACAGAGGCTGTGAACAATATTCAGTGGAATTCCTGGTAAATCTTGAAGATGCAGCAGAGGCACAGCCTGCTCTTCATGCTCTACTCTTCTCCCAGGTCTTTCAGTTCTCTTCATTCAGTAAACCCACAACCACAATAGTTTGTGGTAACTATTACAAATTCCTCAGAAATGTGAATACAGTTAACAGACAACCATCTCAAAAGGAAAGCAACTCTGGAACATTGTTAGGAATTGCAAAGCTGCATTATAGAACTGAATTCTTTGGTACAGATTGGCAACAACAAGTAATTAAATTATAGTAACTTAATGAGTCTCTGCGCACCAGCACAGCTGCAAAGAAATGAATTTGCATTTGACTCTAAACCATTTAACTTCACGACTCCAGTAGATTGAAGTCAGTGTACAAGCCATGACTGGAGATCAGTGGATCCGTAGCAACTTGCTAGGTCCTGGCCAACTATCCAAGGCAAGTGTAAAAAGTCAGCATGATTTGCTCTGGGTTACCCAGAAGACCCAAGAGCAGAATCAAGAACTTTGATTCTCTGTGATGTAATCCAGTGCTATGATCTTCCTTTCCATTATCATTCAATAAGATTCACAAACAGGTTTGCCATTTCACATACAAGATATGGCAAAATGTTGCATAAGTAACACCTGATTTCACCTCTTCCCCCTGATTAGCGCTACATTAGGCAGCCAGAGATGCAATAACATGGATTATTTACACATAGGATGAGAGAACTGATATTCTAAGTTTTACTCAGTTACTTTACCAGCTTTGCATGGGAAGGACAGGTTTTTTGGTAATAAGAACAATCAAGGGGCTAAGCTATGCTCACTTGGCTGTACAGGCTCTGTTCCCCATGGAAAGTGCTCTGACACTGATGAACTCAAAGTACCCTATTAAGGCAGCGTTACAGCCTTCCGGCAGCATCAGTACAGCAGAAGAAAAGGAACTACTCTAGGCAGGAAGGAGAGAGTATCTCTCTGTGCCTATTCAAGGAGACCTTACTTTGAACTTGCTGTTGACACTGTCTAACTTACAGAGAGAGATTCAAATTTTATGCAGCCAGGTAGCAGGGCTCTGATTTGCACAGAAAAACCTACTAGCCTTCAGGAGGGACAAAATTTCAAGCTCGTCTTCCTATGAAGGTCTGATGCTTTTGACCCTCCACTACCTCCTCCTTCACTATACCCTTCCCTTTTAATTGCTTCCTTTATAAATGTGCTTGATTCTGTAAAATCTGTAAATAGCGTAAACAGTAGAAGTAGTATACCTGTGACATTCCCCCACACCACCCAGTCTCTTACTGCTTGCCTGTTCATGGTTCTTGGGGCCCGGATGGGTGACGCCACCTTGAGCCTGAGGGTGCCCAGGACTAGCCCTGATCCAATGGGAGATTGTTACAAAGCTGGGACTCTCCTAGAACTTTTTTTTTATTTTTTTTGTTGGGGGGGGGGCAGGGAGGGGCAGGGGTGGGAAGAAGAAGCAGGTGTGTTTGGAGGGGGTCTGTCGCAGAGGAACAAGGTCAACAGGGGTTCCCCAAGGGCGGGGGTGCACAGGGAGTGGGTTCAGCACAGTGGGGCTGGGTAACAGCCATACTAGCCCTGCAAACGCATGGCTCATCCCCAGTGCAGGGACCAGGCTGTAACTGATACTGGCTCTGCACCAAATCTAACTGGTGACCTCTCCCAGCAGAGGTTAGTTACTGGAGTGGGGGTCAAGGATGGGGATCAGCTGGGTCTGGACATCCCATATGATACGTTACAACATGGCCTGTCATGTAAACTCACCTCCAAGAACAGGCGTTCATTTACATCTCATACAACTTGTGTTGCCCTCAATGATGCAGGGAATCTCGCCATGGGAACTGATTTACCCATAGACTGAAACAAAAAGCCCAACCCCATCCTGCAGAACTAAAGGCACAACTCAGCAGCACCATTAAGACACCAATTGCAAGGCAAGAGAAGATTAATTCTCACAGGTCCAGCTGGCAGTACATGGGCATAGCCTGAACCTACAGCTACCCTTTCTGAGGCATGGACTCAGCAGAACAGATCCACATAGACCTACAAGCCCTTTAAAAGGCACCTTGCAGCAGCACTAAGTCTTCTGCTTCAGGACTGCAGATCTCTTTGGATGTAAAACAGATTGATGTGAAGTGCTGTGCAAGGAGAGATTTTACTTTCAAGTGGAGGATTGTGAGGTTATGTGATTAAAGACTCATGTCCATAAACATGAAGGAGCACAGAGGAAGAACGAGATGGACGAACGCCAATGCCAGGCTCAAGTTCCCAGTCAGAAGCTAACTCATCTATAGTAAAACCAGCAGCAGCATTCCACGAGCCCTCTCTTTAAACACACCTCTGTGACTTCCAACATGCCTCCATGAAATGACAGCTCCGTCCCAATGCTAAAGATAAAAACGTTCAAAACTATGCATACCAACTACTACCAAGACAGAAACAAGCACTTGTTCATGACCAGTGCATCACACCATACCTTTCTTTTTAGTGCCCTGCTTAACCTTTACACAAACAAAGTGCTCTCCTTTTTCAGAAAGTCCCAAGATGCGAAGAAGTTCTTCCACCTCATCAACATTGTTGGGACATATTACACAGAAGGCATCGCCAGGTTGGTAGTCAAAGACTGTATCCTGTTTTAAAATATGAGGTAATTGTTATTAAATTGTATCACAAACCGAGGCCAACAGCATCCCTATTCCTAACAATAATCTTCCTACTATCGCAGTCACACGAAGTTGTATGTTCTTTCACTCCATACTAGGACTTCACTGTTTGGAGCACATCAGAAACTAAATACTGATGTTTTCTTTTCATGAATTTGAAAAATCTTTCCTTATCTGGTTTAAATATTTGGACACTCTTTACTAAGAACTGCTAGGCAGCCTAAACAGAAGGAAAACAAGTATCTATTAAGAAGAAGTATTAAATAATCAGTCCAGATCATTAATTACCGATGCACTTGGTTTCTGGTTTGAGAAGAGCAGAGAAATGAAGTCCTCATAATTAATGCAATTTCGTATAGAGATACATTATCACTGAAAGAAAATTTGCTGGTTAAACTATTTGATGAACTATGACTGAAATGACCCCAACTGTTTTTATTTTCTGGAGGAAAAAGAAAAATATCAAGATAAGAACACAGTGAAAGTTAAAAGGTATCTCAGATCTTAAGACTTAGATTCTACTTAGTTGGTTGAGGTTCTTGTGTGCAACTGCTGAAACCCTACTCAAGCTTCTGCTTGTTAAAGTAACATACAGGATTATACTTGCATCATTATGTTTCCCGTACGCATCAGGTGAGGTGACCTGCATACACAGACTGTTGAGAGTGTTAGGAAAAAAAGGCAAAAAATGTACAAATTTTCAGTGGGTGCTGATGACAGGATGAATATATACATACAAATATATGCAAAAAAACATGTCATCTCAAGAGACTCAGCTGCTCAAAACTTAACAGACTCTATAACTACAATTTAAAGATATCCCACGGATGTTGACACAGATTAGGTTAATAGAGTCCAAGAAAAGTTGGATTGCAAAAGCTGGCAATAAAATGATTGCCAAAATCACAATATCCCAAAGGCAATACTCTACAGATTTGGAAAACTGCTCAAAAGCAACATATTTTCCTTTTAAAGATTTCTTGTAAAGTAGTATCAAGCATTCTCCGCCTTTCATCTTCAAAACAGTATACAAAATATGAACTTCCCTGAATAAACTAAACCAGTCTTTACACCTAGGGTAACAGAGGTTGACAGTTTGAGTAGCACATTAACAAGTCGGAGCAAATGAAGGCCAGAGGCAGAATAGTGCTCAAGAGCTAATGATTCGTACCACTTGATCATACTAGTCAATTATTACTTGTGTAAATTACCTACCACAGCGAATAGTCACAATTTACTACACAGTTTCTGAATATTCCCTAAGTTGTACACTTACAAACTGAAATATAATTCATTTTCAGTATTCCCTTCCTGCCCTTCTCCACTGCAAATTCCCTTCAAAAAGGTATTTCGGGCAATACGATATCCATGGAACAACAGAGAAATTAATTTGACACTTTATTTCTGTTTTGACTTCCATGGAGTCGTATCTTACAGTGAACAAATCAAGCTTTGCATTTACAAAATAGATCAGCCTAAGCTGACATTCTGTTCTATAGGGAATTCTTTTTTCTTTTTAAACAGTCAAATAAATGATTTTCCCCCCAGTTATTATACATAACACACATGCTTTTCATCCTTTATTTTAACCCACTAAAGAAAAAGGCATCACTAACTTACTTCAATATCAAGTTCTAAGAGCAATGCAGTTTTTATTGCATCTTCTCTAGTGAGCTGAACTGCTTTTGTAACTGGCACTTCAAAGGTTGTTCCCTCTGAAATCAGCGAGGACGGATGTGGATTCTGAAAAAGAGGACACGCAAACTTACACTAAAAATGCCAATCAGCTGAATGACAGCTTAATATGACATACGGGAATTACTGTCGGTACAATATTTTTGAAGTAATCTTAGAAAACAATTCAAAACAATGAGGAAAAACATAAATACTCTATATACATAGAGTGTTTCGCTCTACATTTTTAAAAATCACATCCAGGCAGTAACAGGCATATATACAACTACAAAGAGTCAGCAGGCTTTAACAGTCTAATGGGCCTAAACTACTATCAAGTGCAGCTAGCTGTTCCCTTTTTCAAGAGCTGCCTTGAAAATAGCCAATTAGAGAATGGCATTTATGTTAAAACCCAGAAAACTCCTGCCTAATTAAAGGATTACTAGGTGTAAAGAATGGACATAAGAAGTAAGAACAGAAGCTATTTAAAAACATCATTGCAGATTCACAGGTTAAGACTTCGGGGAGCAGATAGAGCTATCATTACAGACAATTTAGAAGAGGAATTTTAAAAACTACAGTTAAATTTAGAGCTAATGAGCAAACTCCACACTACAAAACAGCATAATGTTATGACATGAGATTTCTACATAGGTGAAAATATGCACCAAGAATGGTAAGTGGGCATCAAGAATAATTCCAGACCACCTCTGTCAAAAGCTGTCACTTGAAGATCAGACTACAGCCCTCATTTCTCCATCACTATTGTCAGCAAGCTTCATTTTAGATCAATACAGAAAAAATGAAAATAGGTAGGAGAGATACCAGATGTCCACAACAATACTCTGTCAAATGGAAAGGAATTATTCTACTAATAAGAGAACACTGGTTAATCTGAAGATTTCCTATTTAAAAAAAAAAGGAGACAGAAGAATCACTTGAGACCAACAGTTGGAAGTTTTATTATCATCTTGAAATTTTGACACGGTGATTAACAGCTTGAGCCATATCAAGTTACTGTGCATCAGCTGGACTGTGATAATGTCTACACTCATATTCCCTCCAAGTCAAGTTCAAGGCATAATGACATCAAGATTTAAACTAAATTGTATTATCTTACACTTACCACAAAGGTTTAAGATGCAGACTGCTACTGCTCTACTACTAATAAGCAGCAGCTTGTTAGTTCAATCCCAAGACTCAACAGCCCAGGACATAGATCATATAAGTAACTAGAGACCATGTACCCAGCCTTCTTTAAATGGTAGGGAGTCTCTTTTTGGAGACATCCAAACCTCAAGTTGAAGCATTTCAAAACAAGTCAACTTCAGTTGTGCTTGGCAAAAAACACCCATGCTTGTTGCAATGTGAGATACTGGAAAAGGACATGAATTGTGTCATACTTGTAAAAAAATATTTGTGAAAATATCCCCCCCTACATGGGACCTACTTGTAGACAAGGTTTAGCCAACTATGTGCCAAAGGAAAATAGTGCAAAAAAATAGTGCCAAAGGAAAAAAACCACAAACCTGCATTTGATTCTTTCCAGGGCTTAATACAACCATCCATCTTCATACCTGCAATGTGGACTATAATCTTTAATCTGTCACTGAATTCCAGATTAACAGATTCAGCTTTTTCAATTTGCTGTTCGAAAGCAAAATTTACTTTCTTTCTATTTACAGAAAAATTAAGGCATAATATTAGAACCTGATCCATTATTTCAGAGATCAGTCTGAATAGAGGCTGACCTTAAAATAAGAAAATGGGTTCTTGTAACCACCATAGCACCACTTTCAACCCAACTATTAGCCTTTAATCAAAAGAGTACCTCTAAATCATAAATCTTTGTATCAGCAACCTGGATTATTTAATTCAACAACCTGAGCAAAACCAACCACAATATGAGGTTTAAAAGAAGCGCAAAATTATCCAGTGTTTAAATTCATACAGTTACATAATTATATTAGTTAGACTAAGTGATTCTCTCAACATTACCACTGACATTCTCAATGGAGACTGTCAGGGCCCTTAGTATACTAACGGGCTTTCATGGTCCTGACCAGCCTCACCAGAGGAATCCACTCCCACCTCTGCTCATGGGCCCAGGAGCCCCATCTCAGCTCAGCCGTGGGTCTTCAGTCCCTGCCCGAGCTACATCACAGGAGTACTGGTCGGCAGCTCAGCCACAACCATGCTCATGGCTGGCCGCAGATCCTGCTGATCCAGGCCCGGATCTGCAGACCGACTTCCCAGCTTGGCCCCAGACCTGCCTCACTCCCACAAACTTGCCTAATGATCTGCACTCTTGGCTGACCCTGTCTGCCATCTCCTGGTTTGCATCGCTTGTGTATTGGGGGACAGGTCTGGCTGTGTTACCACACTCAGTTCCTGGCTCCCTGTCATTTAAAGAGCAGCCAGACCTCAGTGCTCCCGCACACAGATAACCAAAATGTCTGCCCTTTGGCAGGCAACCAGAAAAGTCTGAGTCATGCTTTCCAGCTCATTTTGAACACTAAATATGCCAGCTGGAGATGATTCCCAGCTCATACTAATGCTTCTCTTTGTACAGCAGGTCTTTGTTCAACATGGCGTCATAGGAAAAGCACATTGGCTTTTGATCTACAGTTCATCTTCCGTTTCCAATAGTAAAATTATGATCATGTTTTTGCAATGACAAGTTTCTCTGTTATTTAATAAGCAGTAAGATTTTGAGCAATTTTACACCCTCTTAAGGCATTCTGAAAGCATTAAAAATTTGAAAGGAAATTGTACTATACTCCTTACCACAGGAAGATGTTTTCACTGTCCTAATATAAGCCACTGAGGATTTTAATTCTTCCATTCCTGGCACTGCAAGGCCAAATTACTATTTAGCAAAATTATACCTTGACGTAAGTGTCCATAACTCATATGGTGGTAACTACATTTTCACAATAAATTTGGACCTTTCACTTACAATTCAAAAACCTCCTGTGTTCAGCAATGTATCTCCTGTATGTAAGTATCCACTTGCTCTTTTGAGCCGTATATAGGAGTATACATTCATGCTCCTACCAGAGTTGGAGGCTTTCATCATTCAAAGCGAAGTCCTTACCTCACCATGGGTGTCCTGAAACTGCACCTCTATATATTCTGGTGGCAAAGCAGGAATATTAAGGGCAGACTGAGAGACAGGAGGGACAGAACGAACAAGTGAAGGTTTGGCGTCTGTAGTTGAAGCCACAAGATTGACGTCAACCAGTTTCTGTGACAGAACATCAGAACTCCTCACTCCCTTATCTTCTAGCTTCAAGTTCTGAACTTCTGAGCTTAAGTTTAGCTCATGTACAACGTGCAGGCCTGCAGAGAGAGAGCTAGAAACAGCATCGACAACACTGCTCATGCCTTCTTTTTCTTTCTGCAATGGAAATGCTTCCTTGAGGGCAAGCCAAAGTCCATCAATCCAAGGATCAACCACTAATTCCAAACTGAGAAGGGAAGTGAAGAAACAAATAAAAAAGAAACAAAAAGAGAAAGGAATGGATGAATTATTGTGACTTACTGGACTGCTAATTTACAAATAATGAAAAGACCACAAAAGCTAAGAAGACTATTCATTTTCCATTTTTAATACATATCTGCAGCTGTTACCAAGATAACTAAATGAAAATCTTTTTTTAACAAGAAAGTTATTACCACTTTGTAAACGTATAGAGTCTAAAGTGTATAACAGCCTTGCTCTTCTTCCACCTTCTCATTTTTATTTTCTTACACTGAACTTTACGACAGGAAGTTGAAGAGATGGTAGCAAAATATGCAATTTTTCATTGTGCAACGGCAACATCAATAGCTTACACTAATGGTCCATTTTTATTATTTTAGAACACAACATCTAAGTTTTATGGTTATGGCAATGTTTGTGTTCAATTGTCTTGCATCAACATGCACGGAACAGATATAATCTGCAGTTCAAAATAAATAAGCCAAGACTGCAGCCTACAGGCCAGAAAGAGCAACAGAACAAGCAGAGAGTTGTTTTCTTACATAAATCTACAGCGATTAAAAAAAAAGAGGGTATTTTACCAAAAATAGAAAAAAAAAAATAAAAAACATTGTAGGGTTTGTCTAAAGCAGCTCTACTGCAAGATGTGAGTTTGGATAAAAGTCTAATGTGTACGCGGAAAGAGATTCCATTACCCAGTACCACATATACCGGGAACTGGATTTATTATTATTTGCTTCAGTAAACAGACTACATTTTTGACTCCTCCACTTACTCTGAATTCCTTAATTGACTGCTAAATACCCTCCAGTTTTCCAGGCATTACAAATGCTTGCTTACAGTTTAAAAATGGAGTTTTATTTAAAGGCAATTGATACTGAAAAGGTATACTGTGTTCAGACAGGACTCATTCCTATGAGGTGCCAAGTATTCAGGTCCAACTGATTTCAAAGAGCTCAGAACTTTTACCCAAATTCACATGTAATTATTGCATCTTGAAGAAAAAAAAATCCAAACTCATTCAGCTCTTACCCCACACAATCATCTGCTAATCCTGTGTTGTAGAAGTGCTGGGCACCAAGTTCCTGAAGTCGCCGGTCTACTATCTTTCCACCATTACAAAAGAACGTGTACTCTGAATCGCCCAGACCTAGCAAATTCAAGGAAAGAGGAATCATGTCAATCAGCTAGCCACTCAGGCTACACAAGCAAAGATCTGCAAAGACAACACAGGATTTTCTTGTGGGCAAACAGAAGAATCTGATATAGCAAAGTGCATGCTACCAGGACACTTTGCGGCCTTACAAAAAAATTGTGTTTGTCCCAAAGTAGAGCTGAAAAAGCAGTTCCTCCTTCACAAATGTAAGACACAGAATTTCTCTGAAAACACCTCGCTTTCAATATTTCACATTTTAGAAGAATGTTGCTTTAGTTTGAGGCTTTTAAAAAATACAAAACTGCTCTTACAGGAAAAGTGTAAGGAACTGAAATAATTAAAAAGAGTGAAACTGTATGTGAATTACCAAAAGAAATGATCTCACTTTCAGGTTAAATTTGTTAATATGTGTCAACAACATAACGGATAGAGTATTAAAAATAATTAAAAAATACTGGAACCTTAGAAAAAAATAATCAAACATAGGAGTGATTTATAATAATATGAAGTAAGAAATGTAGGAAAACATGCATAAGGGAATCTGGGCTTGGTCCAACAGCCTCCTCCCCATGAATCAGAGATATCTTTGTAGATCTCATTTTCAGTGCATTGGGTTTTCTGCCCTTTAACAGCCACGAAGATGTTCTGTTAGAAGATGCTCTTTGTTATCAGTTAAACAGTCAGCGCACTCAGGAGGTATGTTAATGGAGGATCTGAGATTTTAAGAGATCAACTAAACCACTGACTCACCCTAAAGTGATCAATCACACATACCTCATCCTTAACAGATGCTTGTCTAACAATCCCAAAGACCACTGGTTAGGTAGTCTTCACAAATTCTGTAAATCACCCACCCCACTTCTTCACTATCCTATCACAATTTTTCACAGCATGACCCTTTCTTGTGTGCTATTTCAAACCACTAGGTCCTTATTTATAACAGCCTTTTTTTCTTTTTTTTTTTTTAAAAAGACTTCAGCTCTTTCTCAAGTATGGTACTTAGAGTGAACCTTTCATTGGACAAGCTGAAATGGATACCATAAATGTATGTTAAGACTGATAACTTTTTAGACTAGAATCACAAAACATGTTATAACTTAGATACTATAATAATATCTGTTACAACAAAAATCAGTATTAATACAATGCTTATCTTCATATATGCATATGGACATCTGCATTCAGTCAGCTATGAAAAACCTAACCATTTCACAAACTGTAATGTATAACTAGGCAACAGCATAACATCTTCCCAAAATGTCAGTTGATTAGGATGCATAAATTTAAGACTTCAACATTATATATCCAACAGAAATTCCCTTCTTGTGGATACTTTCCTCATTAGAAACCTAGACGTTTCCTCACTCCTACCTATCAACTTAAACTTGTCAGGTAAAAATAACCTAGGTACAAACAGAAGTTTCTGCAGTTGTTAAAACACGTCCCGAAAACTCAACAAACTGACCTTACCATCAGCGCAAGATATATCAGATGCGCTTTGCCAAATCTGTATTTTGCATATCAGTCTTTAACCCAAAGCTACATTCCTTCTATTGATGAGTATGACATTCAAAATTAAAAAAAAACTATTGCAAATTTAAAGCGATGACCTTAAAAATGATGACCTTAATGATCTTAAACACTGATTTTTTTAAGAATATTTTATACTGCACTTCCCTCTGTATAGAAAAATGCCCAATTGCTCACAAAGTCAAGTAAACTCATACAGTCCATAGAGACTTGACACAAAATTAAAACTTCAAGAATTATAGATAGCTTATATCATATGTTGTTTATGCAAAGAAAATTAAACTATAAAAAAATTAAATTGGTAGCTTACATTCAGATCATTTCTGTGACACTTCTCCTTTATTGTTTATAGAGGACATTACACAAAAAGGCTGTTCACATTATAAAAATAAATGCTTTATAAGCACTTAAAAAAATCCAACTAATCTATTCACAAGTAAAAAATATAAAAATTATTCACTGACAGACAAGCATTGCAATAATATAGATAGTACTAAATTACCTAGCAATCCATACTGGAGATGTGCAAAATGATCAGGTGGCAAGGTCGTGTCTTTAATTTTCTTTACAAACTTGCGGGCAGTGTCTGGTGGGTCTCCAGTACCGGTAGTGGAAATAACAATAACTACAGGATCCTTTTCTGTTTCCAGGTTATACTACAAGTAATAGAACAAGTAAGTTACACGGTGCCATTTGATATCTATTTGTGCCTTAGATATTATCTTCCACCCTTCCTGTTCCCAAAGGTGCACAGAAAACGTTTAATCTCATCTTACCTGTATTAAACCACAGAAAGTCTTTCAAGTAATTACAAGTCATTTTGGGGATGCAATTGATAATCTTCATTGGAGTTTTCAAGACCAGATTGGGTAAAGCCCTGAGGAACCTAGTCTGACCTCAGCTGATCCTGCTGCAAGATGACCTCATGCAGTCCCTTCCAACCTGAATTATCCTATGAT
>NW_009606401.1:75776-97508 GCF_000690535.1 Cariama cristata | reverse complement strand
CTCCTACGTGCACACAGGTATACTCTCTTTATAAACCATGCAGAAACAGTCCCTTCCATTCATCATTTTTTGCTAAGCTTGTAACCTTGAGAGCTACAAGATGCTTCAGTGAAACTAAATAGTTTCGAGATATGTCTGGGGAGGGACTCTGCCTTCCCTTTGGGGGTGCTAAAGTTGCCCAACATCTGGTGCTTTTTGGCTGTCAGGTCTGCAGGGGCTGTGGGAAGGGGCAGCGGGTGGAAGTCTGCAGATCTCTCCTTGTCTCCGTGACATGAAGGGGGTCTCTGAGGTGTGTCTGCCCTCCCCCGGGGACATCCCTTGCAGGGACTGAGTCCCCCCTAGATCCATCAGCAGGCATAGCAAAGGGGTCTATTTTCATGTGTGTCAAAATTAGGGACAGAAAAGTAGTATTTATTTATGTAGTATGTGTGGTGCTTTTCTGGCTTTCTTGGGAGGTGTCCTCTTCCCGCTTTCTCCCCCCATCCATCTTCTCCTCTCCTGCCCACCGTGCTCCCCGCTCGCACCCCCTGATGAGACACTCTCATGGGCAGGATTCAGGGCTGGCAGGTTCTCCTCCGGATGAGGGATCGACCTCGGCAGCTGCGCCAGAGCCAGGGAGGTGCAGTTTGGGTGTCCTCCAGGCCCCTGACTCACTGCAGGGGGGTGCGGGGGGCGACCACATCCCTCCCGGGGAGCTGAGCCACTCCGGTTTGAACTCCAGGCCCCTTTCTGCCTCTTCCCTGTCCACTTTTGAGTTCTAGATGTGGAGAAGAGGCAGGGCTTTCTGAAAGGGGGGACAGGGGTTGCAGACGGACGCTGTCACACCCCGGCATGGCGTTTGCCACCCACCCAGCTTGGGAAAGGCTGCATGAACTTTTTTCTCTGCCTGGTCAGCTGTGTAGTGTTGCTTTGGCATGACTCAGGAGTGAGTGACTTTGCTTGAAATAAAGATGCCTTGCAAGCACGCAGCCCTCTTCCAGAAGGTGGTGACTCACTGGAGATGTGCCTCCTCCCTTTTTGGGTACAGGTCCCAGCTGTGATCCCCTTCGGAGTGCTCTTTGGCTTTCTTTCACCCCAAAACACGTGCTGACTTTGAGAAGCAGATTTCAGCATCCTGGGCCAAATTCTGCTCCTGTGCACCGCGTGTGGGCCAAGTTGCTCCTTGGTCCCCTGCAGGCTACATCCAAGTTCTCTATTTTGGATTGAGTTCACATTTCAGACAAGGGTTAAAAGGCACTGTCGTGAACATTTACTCTAATTTTCTATGCTTAACACACATCCTAGGATTTCCTCCAGTGTTTCTGCTCCAAGCCTGTAGTCTGTAGCTGGTCAAGGACACAGGTCTGCAGACAAGATCTGAGGCAGAGGCCTGTCTCTGTTACCAGAAATTGGCAGCAGTCGATCATAAAAGTTCTCCAGTGCATGGAAAGGCTTCCAAGGCTTTTAAATTACTGAGCGCATTGTTGGCCTTGCTGACAAAACCTTCTGTTTCTGCAAGATGTGGATGCTGAAACTGGGCAGGGGGAGGGAAGACTCTTGAGACAAGGAGCCACAGCTGCCTACAAGTAGAGCGATGAGATGGTTTTAGGCTCTGAGACCCAGGACCTTTCTGGAGGGAAGCACTGGCCCAGGTCCAGCACCTAAACCCAACCCTGTTCCCAAACACCTCTCTGCTCCCCGGACAAGCACCTTTCTCACCGCGGCCCTCCAAGGATCCCTTCCGAGGTCTCTGCTATTGCGTGGAGGCAAGACTCTCCTTGGTGCTCAAAGATGCCCCATGACCACTGGGCTTTTAAAAGTTAAGTATTGCAATCCAGAAGTTTTTATGAAAAAATTGGAAACCAGTGCTTAAAAGATACTGTTTCACTCCCATAAAATGTCACTAATGGTGACACAAAAATCAGTAAGCGTAGCCTTTTCTTTTCCTTGCAAAAAAGTGGGTCCTTAGCGGTAAATTACAGTCAGGGAACCAGTATCTTCTCACCCTGGACATGTGCACTATGACTTGGCTGGGTGTATTTCCAGTCCACTTTTACCAACATTAATGGTGCCCATGGAAATAAACCTTGGTGACAGAAACATAAGATTTAACTTCAGAATGACTTTGTATGGGAATAGCAGCTGTAGAATAACAGTATTTTGTCTTAGAGGTTCACAAACATACATAGGGCTTTGGTTTGGAAAAAAACATGTTAAATTAGCATATAGCATGTCTTAGTCTCTTTTTGCCTCACACTGAACTGCTGCAGCCATGACGGAGGTAGCTGCAGCACGCAACAGTGTGAATAAAGGAGGCTGAAAAATCGATTTATTGCCTTACATAGTCCACTGAGAAAGGAGCGCACGCCTGGGCAGAACAACCCCACCAGGGCTGAAATGTTCAGGTTGAACAGTCTCCTTAGGAAACTCAGGGATGCTCTGGAAAACAGCAGGAACAACTTAGCTGGCTTCTGAAATGCAGCAGCCTCTTGACTTCCCAAAGGAACGGTGAATCCTCAAGGTTGCGGTGGAAGGAGGGAGGGGTTTCATATCCCCCCAAATCTGGTGTAACTGTGGGCTGCAGCCCAAAGAGTGGGTCCCCTTTCTCCACCCCTACGTATCCCCTCCCGGCCCTTCCATGGGAGTCAGTGACGACCCATACACATGGCACCTCTGGGCTCTGCTTTGCTTCCGTGGGGTTAGTTTTCGATCTGGTTAGTTGATTTATTCAGCGTGCCTGGCAGCCCCGCAGGGGCTCTGTGTTGGTTTTGCGAGGGAAATGGTAGTCACCTGGGGCTGGGCTCTGTCTGGGGAGGAGCGAGACCACTCCTCTCCTCTCCCCCCTTGCCAGGGACCTGCAGGTGCACCAGAGCAGTGCCAGGTGAGTGTGGGGCCACAGGAGGAGTATTTTTCCTCTCTTCTCTTTATTTTCATTTTTTATAATGACCCCATCTGAAATTATAGTGAAGTCAGAGCTAATCCTACTGCAAACCGTTTAAATGACAAATGATTATACATCTGAAGTCGGTTTTAAATTAAGCAAAAGCACAGGAGACGCAGCAGTCGCTGGCTGTGACTTTACAATTCGAAACCCAAGTCAGCTTGGGCACAGCAGAGCATTTTCACAGGGGAAGAGAAACAGCCCCTTCCTTTCAGGTAGTGCGGTGACTTTGTGTGAAGAGTTGTCCTCAGCTGGGAAACAAATTGAGGCATGGAAGAAGATGAAAAGCTCAATTTCTTCTCTCTGCCCACGGATGGAGAGGGGGAACGCGTGTGGCTGAACTCTGTTGCTGCTGAAGCACGAAGAGCCAAGCAAAAGGCAGGTGATCGGTTCAGCTCGTTGCTCCATCATTTGCATCTGTGCCTTAGATTTGAATCCACAAATTTTGATACTGTCAGGCAGAAAAAAATGTGTGGCATAATTACTGCAGCTACTTCTATTCTTGTACTTAACTAATGCTTATAAAACCCTGTGTTTCAACATGAACATTGGGAATCGCCTGGGCTGGTGGGAAGGGGGATGGATCCTTGGCCCCGGCTTGAGGGTGGTTATCAATCCCTGCTCGCTGGCCTAGCGGCAGCACCGTGGGATTGAGGTGCTGCTCCTCATCCCTATCTGAGAGGCTGGAGTCTGGCGAGGGCTGATGTGGGTTGTCATGCTCTCTGTTTTCAGTGAGCCCTCTGTCCAGAGCTGCCCGATCCCAGTCAGGCTGCAGAGAGCCCCAGACCGGGATGCGTGGCTGTGGCATTGATGCGGTGGGGCAGCGCTGGTGGGACAAGACTAAATTATAAATCCTGCTCTGGAAGGATTTCTGACAACATGGAAAATCCTGCAGAAGGAGGCAAACATTATTAACTACAGTCCTATGAGTATATGGAGGGGACTCCAGCTAATGGAGAACCTGGTCATCTCCATTGTACCACAGACAGGTGATCTGCATCAGCAGCTTATTTTGCTACCCCTGTTCCTGCACACTTGTGTGACCTGAAGTGATTACACCTCATCTAATTACGTCTTTCTGGATAGTTAGTCTGATGATACATTAAATTATGGCATACCTTGCTGCCTTAGCTGAGCTTTTTGTGCTGAATATGTCCCCTCATTTTTATCTTCTGATGCTCAGTCTGCAAGGAGTCCTGCTCCTGCCTGAGTAACATGCTAACCTTGGAAGCCAGATGCTTGTTCTTTTACCCCAGGATCCCAAATTATCTCTGGTGAAAGCTGATAGCGTCTTGAGTCCAATATAAATGATGATCTGGCCTTGGAAACAGGAGGCTGCCAGGAGATTCAGCCTCAAGCTTCTCTTCTTCCCCATTTGTGAAGAGGCAGCCAGAAATGCTCCAACACTTTCTCCACGCCTGTCCCCGTCAGCTCCCTTGGACTTTGAGGCATCATGAAGTGGGGGAGAAAAAGCGCTCCAGACCTTCCCAGCAGCCCAGCTGTGAAATGCCCCAGCTAGACCCAGTTTGTACTGATTTTGCAAGACTTTTGAAAGACTTTAGAAATTGGTGGTCCAAGGCTTGCCCCTCAATGGTAATGAGTCTCATGCAAGTAGAAGTCTTTGAGGACATGCCCAACTAAGCAGGAGCAAACACATCATGGTGGATAATATGAAATCTGGAGAGAATTTAAAAAAACATAAAAATACTTAAGAATGACAAAGTGGCTCAAAAAATTATCAGGGGAATAGCTCCCAATCCCACCGCTGAAGTGCTGTTTGGTAAGAAAGGTCAAATAGCAAAGCGCTGAGGACAAACATACTTCACCGAAAGTCACGGTATCTTTCAGGATGGTGTCTCTGATCCGCTTGGGTCAAAAGTCATCTATGTTTTTGTCTGCCTTCCTCAGATGCAAACATTTTAGGAAGCTAAAGCTATGACAAGTATTCAAAACACATCAATGAGGCTCTAAGCTGTCTCAAACCTGATTTCAGAGAAGACATCAGAAATTACTATTGTTTTCTTTGCCTTACTACATTTTAATCCCTTGCTTGACTTGTGTCATATTTTTAAAACTTTCCCTGCAACCAGAAGGGCTGGAAACTTCATTTAAAAAGAAGGGGGAAATTTCAGCTAATGTGGTCTCCAAACAGCCTTTCATGATCTCTGAATAAAAACTGAGCACTCTAAATTCAATAAGTTGCAGCTCAGAGGTTGAGGGGGGCGGGGAAAGTGCTTCTTCAGTTATGATTGGGGTTAAGGATGGTGGCTATGGCTTTGCCATTGTGCTCTGTCTTTGTTGGTGTGTAGATATTCACTTTCTATCTAGACAGGTTTCTTTATGAATTGCTGTCAAATCAGGTAGGAATTTCTCAGTTTGCCCTATTCTAGCCTGAGATTTAAGGAACTGGTCAGTAAGTCATTCTGGACTTAAAAGCAGCTCTTTGATTTCACCTTGGGCCTCTTGAACAAATGTTGTGACAGTTACATAGATCCGTGATGAGCAATGACAATCATACAGGTATTTCCAGCTATTTTTGTAGCCCTTTTGTAGCTTTTTCACAGCATTACCAGCCAATTATCTCCTTACTTCCCCATAAATATTGCCCAATGAAGAGACACTAGTTTTGGCCCCATATGCTTTAGATTAGCTGTTAGGAAGAAATTCTTGACCATGAGGGTGGTGAGGCTCTGGCACAGGCTGCCCATAGAAGCTGTGGATGCCCCATCCCTGGAAGTGTTGAAGGCCAGGCTGGATGGGGCTTTGAGCAACCTGGTCTGGTGGGAGGTGTCCCTGCCCATGGCAGGGGGGTGGAACTGGATGGTGTTGAAGGGCCCTTCCCACCCAAACCATTCTATGATTCTATGCTGCAAATCACATGCAGCCCCTTCTTGCATTCACCACAAACACAATCCAATGTCCCTCACAAGCTTCCCAGAAAGTCAGGAGCTGCACTGTCATCTCACACAAGCCCCCAGATACATTCAGCAAATAAGGGCAAGACATACCTTTGTTTTGTAATGATTTTGTCCAACGCAAAGGCACACAAACATGGAATTTTCCGTCTTTTGTATTGTATCGCTGTGGATGTGGGGACTAGTGTTTTCAGAGATGGTGTCCTATAAGCCCATATATCATATAGGCATAATCAAACACTCTCTCCATGCACAGCAAAACAAGTATGGTCAGAAGTATGGGTAAGCAGAGCTGTGGCGAGCTGGGAGAACCCAAGAGTGCAACACCTCTGCCAATCTTGTCTTGAAAAACCTTAACCCCAGCAGTCAATGAGGCTTCGCAGCTCTTTCCAAGCCTGGAAATGTAAAATGACCTTCTGTGAGCCCTGCCCTGTGCATTTCTTCCCCATGTGACCATTGCCCTTGAGGAAGTGCTTTGCCAGAGCTGTGGTACTCGTCCACCTGCAAAGGTAGAGTCTGAAAAAGTTCTTTGGTGGGAGGGAGATCTGTGTTGGGGAAGGGGGAGGAATGGTTGGCTGGTGGAAAACTTGGTGGTAAAATTATTAGGTTTTGTCTGTTTTTTTACACGCAGGAGCAGCTGACAAATCCATCCTGTCTGTGCTTTTTGTGTGGCATTACAAAATTAGAAAGTTGTTTTTCAATGAACATGAAATTGCTGAAGAATAGAAACTGAAGTGCCGTAAATAGCTCTGGGCTCTTTGAAGCCATAAAGAGGAGCCTGTTCTGCTGGGAGATGCCAGGCCTGCAAACACGGGTTTTCTTTGTTCGTACGTCATTATGCAGCAGCTGGCGTACTTTGAGCACGACTCCCAGATTTGCTTGTGCTGTTAACTTGGGACGAAGAGAAAATAGCAACGGGCTGTGCACAGGGGCCAAGAGAGATCCAAGACCTTCAACCCACCTGGGTCAAAACGGAGATGGTCTTCTAAGGACATATATGGTAGGGTAAAGAACAGGACTGCAAGTAAAATTTGGAAGGGGTAAATTATCTGAATCCCCTCAAGTGTATTATGTTTCTGTGTTGTCTCAGCAGGGCTGAAGAAACCCCAGTTACTTCTCGTAGGAGGTATGGCTTGGTCTCCAACGTCCTTGTCACCATTGCCAGTGGGTTTTGCATTGAGGACGGTGGCAGCTGATGCGATGGGGGACCCACCTCTAAGTTGTCCACCCCTCCTGAAAACAGCATTTTAGTGTCCTGTTTGAACTGTTTGGCTCAAAGTGCAGCTGAGGAAGCAGCAGGTGCTGATGGGGTTAGTGCTGAGCCCGGCTGAAACCCCTCTGCGGTTATACCCCAGTGCCAGGAAGGGTAAATCATGGGCAGCTTTGGTTGGATGCAACTCCCCAAAAGTGTCACCCAATAATGGTTGAACTGAGCCCAAACACTCGTGAGATGACTGTAGAAGCCCCTTATGTTTTATCTGGTGCAAATGCATGTCTTTGGAGAATCAAGACCCCATCCCACATCCCTGTCTGCTTTCTGGATGTCTTGGCTTGAACCTCGGAGCTGCTTTCTCCCCCCTGGCTGTCCATGGCTGTGCCTTGGCTTCATGCAGCCCCTACTCGGCTTTTGGTGCTGGAAACAAGGACGGTCATTAAAACCCGCTGACCTTCAAAAGAGCCCCAAACTAAACCCTAATAATGTTTTTAATAAAGGGTAAGGTGCTGGCTCTGAAGGCTTTTGTCTTGTGTACCGCATGCTGGATAACGGCACAAGAGATTCTCGTAAATGGGAATTTTATTAAACTTTATTAAAGGAGGTGCAAGAGCAAGGGCTGTGTCTTTCAGCCTTGTCATGGGAGAACCACTGCAATAAAACTTAGTTTTTAAACTAGGCTACAGAAAGCAAGTTTAAATGCTGTCAATGTTTTTATTATATGGGTATGCACGGAAACGTTTTCTTAACTAATGAACACATGATGAAGTTGTTAATTGGTTTTAGGTGCCTGTGAACCCCTGTGCATTGCACTATTTAATTGCTTGCTCAGTTTTTAGTCTATGAACAGGGCAAGAATAAATGCCCCATGGAGCCAAGCTTGAGGACAGACAACCACAACACAAGAGGGTTAGGCACAGCTTCTCCAAGGAACAGTAGCCAAGATCTGGGGGAAAAACCTGCCAAAATCATCAGCTGAAGTAAGTAACTCAAGAAGGAGCTGGGCAGGTTTCCAGAGCTGCAGAGTATGAGGTAAAGCCATTAACAGGATTTTTGGGTTTAAGATAATGAGAGATTGGTTAGCGATTGGGATTTCCTGGACTCACTGGGCTTAGAAAATGCTAGAAACACAGACGTGGATGGCTCGCCTGGGGGAAGCGGGTGCAGGGGCTGCTCTGTCCCCACCACCAGCCTCCCCTGCCCCAGTGCCCACCGAGTTCCCTGCAGGAGGAGGTGCCTGGTGGGGGGCAGGGGGGTCTGCACCATGCTGGGGCTCCCCCACCAAGGGAAGGGTGATGTCCCCCATTTGGCCTGGCCCACCTGCCCGCCTGGCAGTCATGGGGCAATGGCTGGTGGTCGGCACCCAGAGGAGGATGGGGCTACCTCCAAGGCAGGAAGGTCTTTTGGGTATTTTTGTTATATTCCCTATTCTTCCAGTTATTTGGACAAAGTAGCTGGTTCTTTTCAGGGACAAAACTCACAAAACCCAGCCGGTGACCACAAGAGCACAAGAGGGTGTCTGCTTGCAAATTGTAACTTCTGGGGTTTTAATGCCAAACTCCGTCCTTGCATTTGGAGCAACTGGAGAGAAATTTTTGATTTTAAGGGTTTCCAACAGGGCTGTGCTAAGAAGCTGGAGGAACACATAAAAATTAATCGGCCACGAACTGTGGGGTCTAAGTCTGGGCAGACGCAGGGACAGGTTAGTGTGTGCCGGCACTGGGCTGAACAGCCAGCAGGACCTTGGGTGATGGATTAGTCATCTTACTGAGCTACTTATTTGTCTGTGCCCTTAGGTTCCTCCTACTTTTCTGCATGCTGGGGGCTGGAGCTGACCCTCTTGGATCTGACCCAGAGGGCTGCCATCCTCCTGCCCTTTTGTGCCTGGAGGCCCCTGAGTGATGGGAGCCAACACATTTGCCATGCCCACCGTGAGAAGGAAGGTATCCCCTCACAATCCTCTGATTGATCTCTCTTTGTTCTTTTTTTCAGTATGCACGAGATGATACATATAGGATATATTAACAGAGCCCATCAGCCTAAATGAAGAGAGTCATCTTCAGACGGGCACGCAAGATGGAGCTGGACCTTTCCTAAAGCACTTTGTTACAATTGGGTTGTACCAAAATTGGCATGTAGGTAGCATCACATCTGGCTGCACAAGGGTTAATGCAATCGTAGGCTGTCTCTTTGCTTTAAGTTTTCTCCATAAGCAAATGATCATTGCAAATCTCTTGGCATGCTTTATGGTAATCAACAAGAGATCAGATAAATAGTAAAAAAAACCCTAGCTTTCCAAAAAAATAAGGTTAAACCGCACTACCAGCAGTGTATTCATAAACACCACAGAAGCTGAACTGAAAATAAATAATGTTCAGACCCCAACAATGTGTAATGAAACTAGTCAATTTTATGCCTATGGGTAAACTTTCTCTGTCTTTGCCTTCCTGAAGAGTTTGCTTCATCTTGTTGCCTTTCAGTGTTAACCAAGACTCCATGACTGATGCAAAGACATTGGCAGTTTCAGCTACTAGAAAGTGATATTCAAATACTCAAATATTTGTATGCACTAGCCCTTGTTAAATTAAAACTGTCTTAATCACAGATTTGCTGCAAGAATCTTAATTCCTATCTTGACTTAATGTAATTCTGTACCATAACACTTTAATGCCCTCTGAGAAAGTCCCTGCTTGTTTCATTTTCTCCACCCTTTCCTGTACGAGGCATGCCTGCCTTACAGGGGCTTGGAAGTGTACCGGTATATCTTCCCTGGTGTGGACAAGGCTGGCTGATTAGCATCCACAAGAAAATATCCCAAATAACAAGGTTAAAACCAACAAATTCTCCCCACTTGCAGTGAACCTACTCAAGCAGGAGGTAAGAAACGGTGTATGATGTGAGCTAGCCCCTAAAGCGATGGAGGACAACGTTAGTGGCTACATCACTAGTCAGGTAGGTGGGTGGTTCAGCACGTTGGTTGGGTGGAAAGCCAGTGGCAACGAATATTGCTGCCTGGAGGGAAGCGGAGATTCAGGCCTGGAGTCTGGTCCCTTGCAATATGGGTCCAGGTCCATTCAAAACTCTGGAGGTTAAGAAAAATTTAAGGGCCAGGCGAATGACAGTTACCTAGTTTCAGATGGAGTGTGAAACTTGAATAAATCAAAGGGCAGGGTTGATTTTTTTCTTTTAAACCCATAAAGGGTTGGATTCCTGTTTTGAGGAATAATGACTAAACTTTGACATTCACTGCCTTGCGAGTCTGAGTTTCCCACATTCACACACATGCTTTTCCTAGAAGAAATCATCCGGAGAAACAAGATGCCCTTTGTTAAGAGCAGCTGAGTGAGTTAAATAATGCTGCTTTCAGACTCCTCCATGATAATGGAAAAAGCTTCGTGACCTTTTGGTTTGCTGTCTGCCATCGTCTCAAGTTAGTCTGGGATTTGCAGGCTGTGAGCTGACAGAGAGGATGCCCCAGGCCCTCTAAAAAGAGGTGCATTTGGATCCTGAGCAGGTTTCAGCCAAAAGCACAGAGAGATGCTCCCCCACAAAGCCCTGGCCTTGAAGGGTGAGGGCGGCTGGGGACGAGCTGCTGGGTGGGGTGAGGAGACACCAAGTCTAGAGTCCGACACCTACTCAGAGCCACTCCTCACAGCACTTGAGAGGATTAAATAGCGATGGAAAAGAGCTCCTTTAGTGTCTCTTCTGTCTCAGTCTTTGCCTCGGCACAGTTATTCTTGGCCATTTGCTTTTGTTTGCCTCAGCTTGGCTTTGGATCGTTTTCCACCTCTTTCTATCCAGCCCTCTACATTGATTTCTGCTCTCATTTATTTTAGCAAAATGAGTTCTTCTCTCCTGCTTTCCCTTTTTCCTCTTCAACGTTTTTGGTAGTGGTGGTGGAGGGAAGGATCTTTGAACTTTTTGGTTTTTTTCAGAGACTAGCTGCTTCCTTTTTTTTCACCCTGCAGAGCACACGACTGAGGCACATTAATGAGGGCACACACCAGTGCTAGAGAAGTAGGAAGCTTCTAAAAACCACAGGCTGACTACAATTTCTGTAACGGATTTTGTCACAGGTGTGCTGTGTGGAGCATGCAAATAACGTCTCAAAAGGCTCAGGTGATGATAGTTCGTTATAAGGGTCATGCTTAGGCGTTAATGTAACGACTTGCTGCAGACGCTTAGTGCACATTACTGGCTTGCTTTAGCAAATCACTTGTAAAGTCTTTTAGCCAGACCATCTGGATGATGCCAAGAAAGGGATGGGGGGGGATTTCATTTAGGGGACTTGCACATACTGGTGACTGAGATTTAACTTGTGTATACAGTAACTGTCCATCTGCCTATCAATCCTGAGCCACCTTAGATGGTGTGCTAAAGAGACAGGATGATTACAAAAATAAAAGGCTAATAGGCTTTGACCTGCTTTTGACAAGTTAAAGCACCAGAATCTTTCCACTGCTTTGTAAATCATCGAGCTACATTTATAGAGATGTTTAGCTTATATCTTGTGATTCCAAGTATTGGATTAATGATGTAAGATACTAGTTCTAAATGATATCTTGGCCTTTGGCAGTATCTAGCCCACCCTGATTAATGTATATCTGTCCATTCACACATGTATAAAAAATTCACAGTTGATGTACTAAAAAGCAGAGGAGAAAGGAAGAATGTTACCATTGCATTATAAAACTTATTAATGAGTTTAGAGCTATAATATCACACTAAAAACCTAAATTAAAGCATTTGTGCTTCTCAGCATCCAATGCACAAGCAGCATTAACGCCAGCCCATGTTTGGGTAAGCATGCTGCAGTTCAGGGCTTGGCTCCTTAGTGTTGTGTCATGGATTTTGTGCTGTGTTATTCCAGATCTTGTGTATTTTAACATCTTCTGTTTCCAACCTGACTTGCCTGCAAAAGACCAGGCCCTGTGGAGGCTCCTTGGTCTGCTGGGACTATTTGCAGCAAAGAGAGGAGTGATTCTGAGGGGTGATACGATTTTTTTTCCCAGCTGGCACTAAAGGAGAGGAAAGCTTTGTGTTCTTAAATGCACCATAACAGAGAGGGAAACCTGCTGTTTCATGGGCACGGAGACCTTCTTGAATGAAATGGCAGAATGAGGGAGAACAAGGTGACTTCTTAAAAAAGTCTCTCAGTGGCACTTGCAGTGACTGCCCCCACTTCACTGCCCCATCAGTCCGCGCCTGTTCAGGGCTCAGCTACGACATTCGCTGCAAATGCGTGAAATCACAGCGAGTTGGCATTCTTCCTTGTCACAAACTACGTTAGCAAGAGCGGGAAATGATCTCTGTCCTCTTCAAACAAGAAGATAACACCAGAGGAGAAGCTGGTGATGCCACGGACAGCAGCTGCAGCCCCACGGACACCAGACCAGCGTGGCCCTGAGGAAGCACAAACTGGGAGGCAGGGGCCTCCTTCGGTGTTTGCTCTTCCTGATACGATTGCTGCCCTCAGATGCCAGCTTACAGCTAGCTGGGCATGCCTCCCCACTCCCACCACACCAGCCAGCCTTTGGCTGCCTGCTTGCTCAGCCCTTGTACCATTAACTCTGTGCTTAAACATAAATATGGTCCTTAAGCCAGGCTTGCATAGCAAATACATTGACAAACCCAAGGTCTTGTTTTTCCTCTTGCATCTGGTTTCTCTCTTAGAACCATGCGACATCAAAGGTGGGTCATGTCAGAAAATTGAGGGAGCGAGGAGGACTATGGCAGCTGTATCTCTAGTATGATTTTGCTCATTTTGGGCACATTATGTGATTTCTGGCTAAAGGGATGCAGTGAAGTACTCAGTCCTTTACCCTCACTGTGAAGGCAGACAAAGAAGACATGGAATTTCAGTGTTCCCTGGTCCCCTCCGTACAGCGAGGAACACCAAGTGGGTTGGGGACAGCAGTGAGAGGGAGGGACCTGCAGAGCAGTTGCAGATAATTTGGCTAGTCATTTTGGTACATCAAATTTTGCACACTTTCTTTCTGCTGCCAAATGCAGAGCTCACAGGCTTTTCATTAAAATGGACTTTGGGCTTTCCCATGAGCCAGAAGCAGTGAATTAGGCTGGCAGAGTCCTGAGTGGACACAACCCCAGCTGGGGGGAAGGAAGGGGCAGGAGAGGAGCAGCTGGTGGGGTCAGCAGCTTGGATGGAGGAGCGTGAGCTGCCATGGGCCAGCGGAGATGCCGGGATGTCCTTGCCCCTGCTAAATCTGTCCCTGCGCTACCCTTCCCCACACCACCTGAGCAGGAGGAGGGGATGAGGCAATGCTAAGGTTGCTCCTTTGCTACCACCAAATATTTTTGGGATGGGGACAGCATATGCAGCACTATGATAAGAGGGACGCATGTTCCTTGCTTCAACACTTCTCTGTAAATCATGGCAGGGGAACATCACCGTCCCTACCAAAATGCATTTCTTTAAAAAAACCCCAACTTATTTATAATTGTCAATTTGAAAACTATAGTAGGTGACCTTATGGATGTTGAATGATTCCAAGCTGAAATGCAGATGTTGGTACAGATGGCATGGAGCATGATTTAGTCATGACGACAGCAAAAATATCTGGGACACAATTCCTCATATCATTCTTCTGTATAACACATTTTCCTGGCCAAGTAATGCTTTTTTTGGACTTTTCTAAACCACCATCTGCATGTAATGTTGTCATCTTACTCGGAGAGCCTGGCCAGAGAAGTTAACACAAAATACTCATCTAATGATTTGAACTGAAAAGGCTGTCGCTAAGAATGGGTTTTGTATCAAGTCCTGGTATAAAAACAACTTTTTTTTCCTCATATTTGTGAGACCTGTTTAGTTTATAGGTGCTGAGTGATTGTTTCTACCCCCAGTAAGAGGTTCCAGGGACTTTAAAATTTTGGCTTGTTCTAGAAGGAAGAAACTTGTACACATTTAAAAAGGAAAAAAGCTCACAAAATTAGTATTCAGGGAACATACATGTTTTAGTTCAGTCCCCATGCCACTCTTTGTCTGATGATGTTAACAAGCCTCACTTCATCCTGAATGCCTGCCTGGGGTAGGGAAGGAGACTTATTTTCTGCCTGTTACTGATGAGGATGCATAAGCACAGAGTTGAAGGGCCAATGGGACCATAACGGTTCCGACGTGGTGCTGACTTCAGAGGCAGAGATCTGTTTCTCAGCCTACCCGCCCTGTGCAAGGATGGCTTGGTGTTCTGTGGTCCTCGTAGTGGGTCTTGGCTGCGACACGGCAGCATCTCACTCCTGCTCCATTAGCTGAATGTGCCTCCTCTGCCAAGCCTCTCCTGGCTTTGAGATGTAGTTTTTATTGCGGGTAATTTGACTGCTGCGGCCGTGCCTGGTAGATCTTCCCAGCCCTGCTCCTTCATCTGCATGTTTCTACCTCTTTCCTGACCATGCTTGCATGGGCACTCAAGACAAGCCAGTTCAGGAAGCTGAGCAGGTTGAAAATGAGGAATTTGTCCTTTTTACCCCTTCCCGCTCTCTTCCCTTATGGTTGTTTTGGAACTGGGGGAGCTCTGGCACCAGATTTCACCCAGCTCGTAGGGATCTGCAGCCTCAGTCAACCTGGTCAGGGGCCAGTTTCCAGCCCTATTTCCAGCCCAGCTCAGCCTATCCAAAGCAAAACTGTATGCGATGCCTGGGACATCCAGGGCCAAAATCTGAGAGGTTTTTTTTTTTGTTTTACATTTCCAACTATCAGTAGACTTACTGCAATTAGTTTTTTCTTGAATAAGATCACACTACAGATGTAGTGTGGAGGGGACAGAATTTTTCTGCATGCAATCATGCCAGATGTTCAGAGTAATGATGCTGTGAGTAATGTTAAGGATGTCCGTTTGTTTTTTTAAAGTAGATTTTCACATGCTTATTTATTCTGTCAAAAGTTGGAGAACAGATAGTCATGAAAAAGAAGTGGTTCAAATTTTATAATGCTGTCCTCATCTTTGAAAAAACTCCATCACCTTCATCCTAAAGAATGTTGAATCTCTTCCTCAAATCTTCCCACATACACTTATTTCCCAGAAAATGTAGTTGGCTTTAAAACATTTTATTCAGTGATAATGCTGTTTGCATTGTCACAACAATCTCAAAAGCAAAAGCACTTCTGAGTTAGGCAATTTGTGACCTGTTTATTTTGATGACACCATGAACTCTAGAGTTTTTTAACCTGTTTGAAGACTGAACAATACAAATAACCTTTTAATGCTTGTAATGTCAGAGAATAACTTAGTTTTCCTGTTTCTCAGGATTACTGGTGCAGAATAGATACTGTGCAGCACACTGCAGCAATGTGCATACTGAGAAATAAACCACAGGCAGAGTCATATTTATGCAGCAATTTTGCAAATGATTTTCTAAAATAGCCTGCTTACAAATCAGTGCACAACTGGTGATAAAGACAGATCTTTTCTGCTTTTAAGGATTAAAAGGTCTGGTGTAAAGCCTGTCTCCTGGAAGATGAAATCCTTCAGCTGAACGGTTTGCTTTGCAAGCATATTTTTTTCTAGGGGCATTTGTTCGCTGCAAGCTGTTGTAAACAACCACACATTCTTGAGTTAGAGATCACCAACATTCCTAGCAAAGAGCATGGTCGTATCAAACTGCTACATCAAAAATTGTCTTGGAAAAAATATCCCCATCAGCACAGTCCCATGCGGTGTGGGGGGCATTTTAATTCAACCGATATGGGAGAGTCTTGACATCACTGGACTATTCCAAAGTGCTCAAATGCTCTGGGCATCAATATCTATCATTCACTAAGTGTAACACCCAGAGCACCAATCCAGGATTAGACTGTAACTTACCTTGTGTGATATTCAGGGATTGTTGGACACCTATTACATTGGATAAAATGTCTTCCACACGCCACGGACCATGTCAGATGCTTCCATGTGTTGAGTGCTGTTACCATACAGCGTATGCAGAAGCTGACAGGGAGCAATGTTGACCTTCCTTTCTAAAAGGTTCGTTGTCAGGACAGGAGAGCGTGTTTGCTCTCCTCAGATGCCGGCAGAAAGAATAGTAAATGATAAAACGCAAGTTGTTTGGTTGGTTGGTTTTTTAAGATGGGGCCAAAATAAGACATGTTTGCCCCAGAAGCAGAATTATCTAGGAGCTGAACAACAACTTCTGTTACATTTACAGCAGACAAACTGAAGAGCTTTACCTATTTTCACTAAAACAGTAGCATTTAAAGCACTAATTAAACCCTGAACCTTTTCTCATCTAGGGGTTCTGTACAACAACTGTATTTTCAAAGCAGCTTTCTGGATTTGTTAAATGGATAGGAATTGTATTTTTATTTCTCAGTAAGTATCTTGTATATTCTCATTTTTATAGGAATGTTATTTATTAATAACAAAGCACAATTGTTTGTTTTTTTTTACTTAATTGTCCAAATTATTTTAATAATCATTTTGTAATAATGTAAAAAAAAAGTCTTAACTGCATAGATAAAGAAAACCTCTGGTATCCTTGCACCTCTTACCTGTACTCTAAACTAGGCATCAGGGTTCTTTTTTTGGTTTCATTTTGCACATATAATACAGTATCTATATCTCCCATTGTATGCTTGTTTGCTCAAATATTACATCAGTATATTTGATCTGCAATTAGGATCTTTAGTCTTAATTTTATCAGGCTAATAGACAAGCTCTGGCACAACATTCGCAATCATTTTTGATACCTGGTGTCGGTAAAGGAATAAGGTGAAAAAAAAAAAAAAGACTGCTGGAGTCAAAGATTATGAGTTCCTCCTAACTCTCCTTGTGCTTCATGCAAATCCATCACTTTTACACATAGTCACGTGAAGCTGCTTATGTCTCCAAATGTTGAACGTGCTTTGCTCGGACTGAAATCACATCTGCCTGGGCTTTCTGTATTGTGTTTTGCTCCTCAGTTAAATAATAATCCTAAATGACTGCGTACTGTTACTAACTGGCTAGTAAGTATGAACACATTACATATACAAACAGAAGTAGACCAAAATCTGCATTATAAGAGGTAGCTAAAATCACTACTGCTGATGTGACTAATGCTATTAAAGCATTAGCGATAGGTCAGGACTCCTCCAACCAGCAGTTCTAGTCATTCGTCAAAACAGTGTCTTTTCATAAAAAACAATGAGTGTGAAAGTGCCTTTAATAAACTGTGAGAAGAGATGAAAAATACCTTAACACGCTTTCAGAAGGAATGAGTGACACACCACACTGGTGCACGCATTGCAACGAGAGCAGTCACTGGTGCTGCTGTTAAGTTAAACAAAGCCACATTACTTTTAAGCGTTTTACTAATTAAAAATAAATGCATATTAAGAAGCTCTGCAAGTCCCAGGGACATGAGAGAGAGTGTGTGCTGAATTTCTGAGCAGTAACTAACACTGCCAGTCCTTGTGAGACAGGGAAAAGCACAGCTGCTGCTTTGATTTCCCTGGGGTAGCGATGGGCATTAAAGCAGGTGAGATGCATGACCCAGGGAAAATTTTGCCCCAAATTGTTACAATTTAGAGAAATGCTGTCGGGTCAAATACACTCTGCAATGAAGTACTGTTAAAAGCAAAACCCAAACACCTTCCTTCTGAACTGAAAAAAACAGAAAATGTTTTATTCATTTCTTCTCTCTTTCTCTCAAAATCTACGGGGAACTGCTTCCACCCTCTCCTGGCCAGGCCTGGCCCTGGACATGACCCTATCCTCTGGGCCTATGAAACGTGAACCGAAACACAACAGACATCTCCTGAAACAAAGAATAAAACCAAACACTACAGAAACGTAACTTTAAATAGCATGGCATGAAATACAATTTACAGGGGTAATCAAACAAAAGGTTTAAAGTTGGATTTACCTTAGAGTTTCCCTTAAATAACACTATCTTTTAACAATAAAGATAACAGTATTATACCGCATGTAAATCTGAGGTGAGAAAGCTTAACCACTCAAGTAATCAAGAAAGTGTACAGTACATTTACTAATTAACTGTAATAAAATATGTCTTTTTTGAAGGACTGCTGGCAATAAAAGCAGAGGTACTGAAGGAATTTCCATGTAAAACCACATTTATTAATAGACTTACTAATATGCCAGTTCTTTATTGCATTTAGTAGCTCATCATATGTTTACAGGACCAAGATACTTATATTTTGAAGCATATTTCCCTTTAGTAGCCACGTCTGTGTGTATGTGTGTGTACATGCATTTGTCCCAGCCAGGGACAACCTTCTCAACCTTCTCCTCCCAATTCCCTTCTCTCCAAACAGGAATTGCATCTTCAACCTCTTTGTTTTCACATATATAGTTATCATAACAATTCTAAGAAGCCTTTGAAAAACGTCTTCCGTCCTCTCTTGCCATAAAGAGTTTCAAAGCTGGCCAGGCTTTGAAACACATCCTAAATATGGGACATTTCTGATGCTCTGGTAAAGATTTTTGCTGCAGGACTGATGGAGTAGAGAATGACTACTAAAAACTGGACCCTTTAAAACACTGATGGTTGTATTTAACAAGATCAAATTAATTTGCCTCCTCCCCTCCACATATACTGCTCACAGTGCTGTGTGAGCAACTGCAGGATTAAGAGAAATATTACAAGTGAAGTATTGCAATTCCTCCTTCAGATTTTTGTAAGTACTCTCCCTTGACTTTCTTCTATTCAGTTACCCTCAAATTAATATCAGCAGAGTATCAGTGATGATGCACACACCCTGCCCTAGCTTAATTAAATCACATATTCAATTCATCAAGTATTCCAGTGATTCTGATGCACTACAATATATCTATTCTTTAGAAGATAAAGATGAATTGTCGTCTCATGGGACAAGCCAAACACTAGCCAACTAAATTATAAAATGTCTTTATAACTATCCTGGATATTAAATATACCCCAACACAGATATCTTGCTAAAATAAAAAGACTTTTTTCCTCTTAATTTATAAAAAAGAACATATTTTGTCATGCCTAGATCTCTCCTCCAGTTTCATCTTCAAAAGACCCAAGCAAAACAGATCATGAAGGACCTGTAGCAAAGTGTTGGTAACTTTTTTGTCTCCCAACTGAAAATGCACCTCCACGTACTGAGGCCATTCTAGGGATTCTGGGCAACAGGGCAGTAGGACAGCATCATCGGTCATGCAAAGGAGATGCAGCCGTAGTTCCCTCCGTGGAAACACTGGCTGTTGGGTTCTTAAGAAAGTTTTGACCCTTTCCCCTTACTTTTCACAGGCAGAACTGAACAAATCTATTTTTGTTTTGTTTTCCTTCTTAACAGCCACTTTCTCTAGATCTGACAACTCTGAGCACCGTGTCTGATCAGATAATGAATGTTTACATGTGACAGTCAGTGTTTCCAAACTGCTCCATTGTTCCCAGCATCCAGCAGTGAAGCCCCAATGCCCATCAGGACGAGAAAGCAAGAGCAGAGGAAGGAAGGGTTTCCTGTCTGACAAGAGCAGTCCTGTTTAAATCAGAGATGGAGTTAACTACCTATTCAAACATATGCACGCAAAACAGCGAAACAGATTGCCTGGCTCTGCCTTGCATAATATTATCAAACCTCAGTGAACCGTGTTTAAAAAAACAGGGTGAGAAGATACTGTAGTGCCGGTAGCATGGCAGGCAGAGGAATGATCACAAACTGTCCTGTTTTTATTTGTCCCTCCGGAAAAACATTCGCTCTGTTGCTATCCTGCGATTTACCTCCGCCCTGCTGCAATTCTTTGAACGCGCTAAGTTGGTCGAGAGATTTTGGGTGAAATTTTACAGCCTGGCTGTCGTGCAGATTTGGGTTGCTTTGTTGATTAGAGAACAGCATTTATTTTATTAAGAACTGTGTTTACCCTCAGCTTTAGTTTTTGTATTTCCAGTAGGAGTGGGTTTCTTCTTTGAACTCGTGCATCGTGACATCGGTGATGCTTAGGCACTTGACAACATGGTAGATGTGAAGATCTGCTGCAAAATCTGGGGGATCTCTTTGGTATCCATGGCAATAAAAGAGCGACCTGCTGGTAGTGTCCTCTGCAGCCTAAGGAGCAGAATGAGGGACAAGACACAATTACCATTTCAAATTATCTTCCCTACCACAAGCCAGGGTTTCTTATGAATGGATACTTTTCCTTTTGAATACCTTCCCAATCCATGCTGTTCATGTCGTTGTCACCATGCAATTAAAGGCTTGGGAAAGGAGCAGTGGGAGAAAATACTAAGAGCAGCTAAGTCACAGAGGTCCTTTCAGCAAGACAATCAAGAGTGTTTCTAGAGATTTCTATTCACGTCCTCTTTCTGACATGTGAAAACTACGTTTTGATCAAGGTACCAGTGACCCCATGAGGTATTGCCACAACTGGTTTTCTGAGGGCAGCTAGAGATTCACTGTGGAAATGAAGATATTTACTTACTGTAAATAGATTACCATGAACCCACAGCTCTTTCAGTTCAACACCTCCAGTGATTCTAAATGTGCTCTTTGTATTTCCTCTTTGAGATCACAGCAGATTAAATAGAAAGGTATTTTTTTGCCAGTATTAGCCTGACACATTTTTATTCACAGCTTACTCCCCCTTAAAAAACTAAACAAGATGCATGTTGCAAACCCCATCTCCCTCCAGTCAGCAGGCTTGGAATTTATTTTTTCACTGCTTTTTAAAGGAGTTTATGCTCCACACCATTTCTCCAATGCTAAGTTAAGTCTCACTTTTAAAGTGAGTTTTAAAAAAAGCTGCAACAAAGAATTCCCTTCTCCTTCCCCCCACAGCAGTTACAGGAAGGCTTTGTCTAATTCTGCACTTCCCTGTACATAGAAACGCATTTCAGTGACAGCATTGTGTGCATTTTCCATACCCAGTGAGCTAGGCAATTATAAGATCTCCTCTTACACAGCAGGATATGGTCAACGCTTTTTTTTTTTTTCTCCCCCCATTCCTAGCAGAAGTAAAACGTCTTTCTGTAATTATAATCTTTCAGAATGGATTCTCTTTTCATGCATAATGCAGCTCTGATGTACAGACCTGCAGACACGACTAATGGTGGCTGTGCAGCTGTATCTTTTCACCCTTTTCTGACAAAAATTACGTACTGAGGGCCAATTCCCTTTGGGTCTTCTCTCATTCTACCATAAGCTGAAGACTCGAACAGAAGCAGAAAAGGCACTGTTGATATTCGTGGCTATATCAGCGTTGCATTGCAGGTACTGGACCTCAGTGGATGTGGAATCAAGGGACACCTGGGACACAATTTCCTTCTTTTCCTCTGTGCCCAAACAATTTAAAGTGAAATTATGTAGCAGGACTAAAAATAGGCATATTGGCTCAGACTCTCCAAAGAATTTATGTCTCTAATACAAGGGAAATAACTGAGTCAAATTTTTGGCAGTTTTGAAGACCATTAAACTCCATCTTCTCATGCTTTAATCTCTTTTCTTAGGCCCTCACACATTCAAACCACATACAGGGCAATGGCAAAGGCACCATGTCTCCATCATGATTACATAGTGCTATTACATACGCGGATAATGCACATCCTCCAGTGGGAGGACAGCTTCAGGTGCTCCCTTTGGATGTACAGAATTCTCTGAACTAGCTGGTTGTAAGGGATGTCTGCAAGGACTCATAAACCAGTCTCCTCCCTGACACAAGACAGAAGCTACTGCTTCTCACTAGTAGGAAAAAGAAAAAAAA
>NW_009606401.1:0-75690 GCF_000690535.1 Cariama cristata | reverse complement strand
GGTGTCCAGCAGATCGAGGGAGGGGATTCTGCCCCTCTACTCCGCTCTGGTGAGACCCCCCCTGCAGTACTGCCTTCAGTTCTGGGGTCCTCAGCACAAGGACATGGACCTGTTGGAGCGAGTCCAGAGGAGGCCACAAAGATGATCAGAGGGCTGGAGCACCTCTCCTGTGAAGACAGGCTTAAAGAGTTGGGGTTGTTTAGCCTGGAGAAAAGAAGGCTCTGGGGAGACCTTATTGAGGCCTTTCAAAATATAAAGGAGGCTTGTAAGAAGGATGGAGAGAGACTTTTCACCAGGGCCTGTAGTGACAGGACAAGGGGTAACAGTTTTAAACTAAAAAAGCGTAGGTTTAGATTGGACGTAAGGAAGAAATTTTTTACAATAAGGATGGTGAGGCACTGGCACAGGTTGCCCAGAGAAGCTGTGGATGCCCCATCATTGGAAGTGTTCAAGGCCAGGGTGGGGGGGGCTTTGAGCAACCAGGTCTGGTGAAAGATGTTCCTGGCCATGGCAGGGGGGTTGGACAAGATGACCTTTAGAGGTTCCTTCCAATCCGAACCATTTGACAATTTTATGATACTAATCAAAACCTTAGTGCAGAACACCAGCATGGGCAACTATGCCTAACTTCACTGCAATAAAAGCATAGTTTACATTTATGATGAATGGAAACAAGGAAAGTTATATTGAGCATAAAACAAATATACTTACCTATCTGCCTGGTCTCCTAAGGATCCTATAAATATGGCAAAAGCATTGACTTGAGCATTGGTGGTCAAGACCTGGGCAAACCTTGATGGCTGAATACCATATCGCTCAAGATTTGCATCACTCAAGACAATAACAAAATACTCGTCAGCCTCTTCCTTGGCGATTTCACGAATGGCGTGCTCCGTCCCTTCCAAGGTATGGTCTCCACTCATGCAGAACTGAGCATGGGCATGCATGATCTGTGTGCACAGCATAACCAAGTGGAAATATGTAAGATAACTTGAGAAACAAACATTCATTTCAGCTGGCACAGGAGGAAGTAAATATTCAATATTAGAGGATGTTTCAGAAATGTGGATAATGCTCCAGATACTACAGAAGATGCAGCTTTTTGTACATAATACATTATATTTTAAGACAGGCATCGCTTCTTAAAAACACAGTGGGTCAAACAATCAAAACCTACGCATGGATATAATTAGACAGGGCCTTAGGGAAGGTAAAATACTTTGATCAGCTGCAGTTTGGGTAGCTACATTCCTATGTATTTAAGGAAGAAAACACAGCTTAGTTTCCTAATACTGTGACCAGCTCCTGTCTGTTTATAATTTGCATTAGACTTCCAAACCCTAGTAGTGTCACAGTTATTGTCAAATATCTGACTTAGGACAGCGACAGCAAGGTTTAAAAATGTTGAAACACTTTGTTTGAGCTGTTATGAAATAAATACACTGTTTTCATTGATGAAGCTGTTTCCTATGCAGAAGGCAAGGAATTTTAGGCATTAGAAAATCCAGTCCTTCTAACCTATGTAGCTGCCAATCTTTTAAAAATACTTTTTGAAGGAAGCTCAAATACATAGTTCTAACCTATCAAGCTGCCAACCAGGTAAATCCTAAAATATACTCAATTTTTCTTCATCTATTACAGTAAAATCTTGGCGAATACACTCACTTTGCAACTGTGATTTAACATGTTTTCAATCTAGTATCGACGCATTTTCCCACTGCCATTGTAACACACAACTTCTTGAAGGTACCAGGCTAAATCACTGACCTGGGATCCCTCTACAGTTTAAATTAATCACATATTAATAAAACCACCATTACGTAGAGCTATCTGTTTCACTGTATAATGCTTGGAACTTCCTATATCCTTGACAGGTAGACAAAATGACACATTTATGACACCACAGTCCAGAAAAAGGCATTATCTAGCTTCTACTATTTTGGCATAATTTGTTTTCTGCCATGTCTCTAAAAAGTCCTGTTTCAATTTTATGTAAATACACAGATTTTGCTTTCTTGTCTTTAATTTATTTTACCCTCCTTATGTTTTGCATTCTGTGACACGCCTACAATTTTACCTTTGCAGTCATAAAATCCTTAATTATCCAGCAGCACTTATCGGTAGGATTTACCTTAAGAATCTCTAATCTTTGCTTATTGTTCTTGGGAACTTTGTCACTCCCAACCAAGGCGATGTCGAAGCCATCTCCTGAATGTCCAACAATATCGTACTGCAAGAAAGAAACTTCATCAGTCATCTGTTAGTCACGAATGGCCCTGGGGTCACAATGACACAAGACAGATCAAAGGCAATTTGCTTTCAACAAGAAAACCGAAATACTGTTCCCTGCTTCTGTTTATGTGCTTCTTAAGGGAGCTACTTGCAATTTCTCATCAACATGAAAACATGAGAAAAAATTGCTAAATAATGAAATTAAAGAACAGTTACTTATTTCCATCGTCTGTTTTTCACATCATCCCACCAATTGCAGAGCGGTGATGCACAAGATCAAGACCTTGCCCTCTCACATTGTCCCTGTATTTTTTTAAAGTAGCAATTTTCATCCCCTTGAGTCTGACAAACAAGAAGTGCATTGTTTGAGAGTAGTTCCCCTGTTTGATGGATCTTTTTTGTGACCTCATTCTGCTCTGAAAAAAAAGTATTACAAGCCTTCTTTTTTGAAAATCAGCACTCCTTATTTTTGTGCATAACAGATCAAAGTAATTGCTGAAAGTACGTAGAGAAGTGAATTCCAGGAGTCTCTGTACGTTTTCAAAGGAGATGGTATGCACATCATTCTCCTGTGAAAGGTGCTGCAAAAATGACACGTAGAGCTGTAATAGTTCAAATATCTTGTTGAACAAATGATGTGATGTTGGGAAGGCCTTTGTTTTATGTGAGAGTTTTATTGTCATTACATGAAAACCACAACAAGCTGAGTTATGGCAAGGTCCTGACCTGCCCTTTGTGTTGTGGATGTGGCAGTCACCCCAGGGAGAATTCATGAGCAGGACAAAAGTGGATTTAAGTGCTGTCTACACCAAGTAACAGAGGACAGTGCATGGATCCTGAGCCCAGAGAGACCCGAGCTGGCAACTCCTCAACATGAACATGCCTGTATATCCCCCTGACTAGCTGGCACAGACCCGTCTTTAGTCGACAGGGAGCCCTTGTGCAGTATTTTGTCTTTCTGTTACCTTTTATTCAAGTACTGCCTACAGCTCCCTGCTGGGTTCACTATCCCTAACTCCTACATAATCATCTGGTAAAAGGCAGGTCTATTCCTTAAAGTTTTTCTAACTTTTCTTTCCTATTAAAGACCACTTTATTTGCTATAAGTTGGGTCCTGGAGTCTGGAAAAATGGAATTCTTTATCGACAAAGCTCTTTTTATTTGTTTCTGTATCACTCATTTGCTTAAAAATATATCAAGAGTAGAAGAAAAGTACAGCAGCTGGAACAACACTTTTAAAGGTGACATCTCCCTCCACAAAACAGCAAACGTGCCACATACTATAGATTATGTCACACAAGGTCAGACCATTTTACAACAGTCTCACATAACCCAGAGTTCCTTCTCCTAGGAAATCTTTATATAATCTGGTCCCCACGCAATCCCATTTCTTTCTGCTCTGTTGGCTTTTCCCATTCCTGTTCTCCCCAGCTCTTCCGTTTCTAGTATTTGTTACCCAGCCTCATGTAAAGCTTCCAGTCTAACATATGCTTTCTCTTCAAAACCTACTTCTTATCACCAATAAAGCTTTAGACTCCCTCTTTCCTGATGAGTATTTAACTGGCCTTTCTGTCCTCCTCAAACCGTTATCCCGCCCAGAGAAAAGACATGGCAAATGAAAATACACAAATTTTGGCATAACGCTGAGGTTACATTCAGCATATTTCCGAATTAATACAGGAATAAATCCAGAATGTGAACCACACACAAAGAGAGCATGCATGCGTATTCTTTTTAAAAATAGAGATTATTCAAATCAGGGGAACTAAATAAAGCAGTGGTTTAATGGAGCAGAAAACATACAGCGCTAATGTGGTTCTTATGTAATGTCAGAAATGTCCACAGATCTTCAGGGTAGGCTCTTAATTATGAAACCCTGCACGTCCCTTGCTGAGCAGTTTTGTATTTGCTATGACTTTTAAATCAACAACCTAATTACATAAAGCAAAATGCCATCATTCTCCTGTATAAGAAGGTGGCCAATTCCTTTGTAACAAGCTCCTTCCCAGCTTTTCACGGACCTCTCCCACCAGGTGTCCTGGTATCAGCTCTGCCATGCTGAGTTCATGGGAATACGCCAAACTTTGCTATCTGGGAATTATCATTTTGGTTCTTGGCACACACTAATAACAGACCAACCTTTCATCTCAAAAAGGCTGGGTTTAAACTCAGTGTGACATCCTGTGTAAAGGGAACTGCTGTAGATGAAACACTAGAGGTTGACCCTACGGTTGGGCCCCCTCCACATTCTTGCACAAGGCAGGAACGTACAACCCCAGTACAGGCAAGGTGAGGCTGAACTCATCTGAGCAAACTATTGCAGGCATGTAAAGGTGCTCACCTGGGAACATCATGTCCTGTCTGCTCCCACCTCGGCTAGCTGCTTATTATTCTCCGTGTGTGCCCATGCATGCACCCGAGGATGTATACTTACAGTTAACAGATGTTATCTGTTTCCTTGTGTCTTTGTTGACAGTTTACTACGCTATTTGTGACTAAAAATAGTGTGGTGAGGCAGCAGGGAAGAAGTGGCTGTTTTCTTTGTCCTGGCTGCTGCATTCTGGGTCAAGTACAGCCTCCCGAAAAGCAGGGTGAGATCCTGCCTTGCTGTGGAAGAGAAGTGCTGTGGTCACCAGCCCTTGCGTGCTGGTCCTCCTGGTCCTCTGATCCCCCTGGAAGTCAAGCCAAGGACCAGGAATAGCCAAAACCTAATGAGTGGGAGGTTGCTTTTGCAGCTTAGCTCCCCAAACTGTGAGGTTGGATGAGTACTTGTGCCCCCAGAGAAGGAGGGGATGTAGGAGCATTGACTTGGATTGACTTAAGTTGACATAGGAGTGCACCCTGGGAGACGCACCCTGGGAGGGATGGATGGGAGCAGGCTCACAGCCAAGCTTCAGAGGTGACAGAAGGGAGATGTTTGCCCAGGGGAATGTGTAGAATCTACCACAATTTAGGAATACTGAGTTTGGGACAGGAGTAAAACTGGACCAAAGCAGCCCACTCTGCAAGGGCAAAGAAGGAAGATTTAAATCTCTCACCCAGGTTTTCTTTCAGTAAATTATTACTTCCTCCTGATTTGTGTTCTAGTAAAATGAACCCTTAGTGATTTGATGTTATCTTGGTGTACTCATTTTAAAGAAAAGGTGTAGACAGCTCCACAACCCTGGCCAACTGCGAAGCCCAACACACGCAGGCACATGCATGCTCTGTCAAAACCAGTTCCCTTCCTTTGCAGGAGCTAAAGATGAGCACAGAAAAGGACCTCTGAGAAGCAAGGATCTGATGCTTTTTTGTCATAAATTCCCTAGGAGAATTTATGTGGATGCAGTTACAAGTAAGAGAAGAGTTGTAATACGATCTTACTCAGAACTGACTTTTGTTTCGTTTTACAAAATAGATTGCAAGTGTAGGCTCTCAGGACAAATCCAGCAGCAAAAGACATGTTTGCTATAGTGCAGGCTTAATTGAATTAATATATTATTGTGGTACACAGTGGCTCGTTTTCTAATAGCCTCAGGTACACTAAAACAAGAACTGCTCTATTCAGAGCTATGAGTACACAATATGTAAACACTGCTCTTGAAATAGCATCATTTTCTTGGTTTCTTTCCTTAGAGGTTAAAACAATCCCTATTTCCTTTTTACATTTTGCACTGAATGGATGGTTGCTGCTGCCTAAAATGGGTAAAATGGAAGACTTTGTCTTTTGCAGCTGCCATGCCAAAAGGTTTAATTTCTGAAGGCATTTAAAAAGCTGAAAGAAGATGCATGCTGAATGTAAAAGGCAGTGTGAATTAGACAGGACTCTGCCGGAGGGCTAGATCTTTATAAATTCATCTCTTCTTTGGACAACACTGAACATTCTTTTTTTCCCGAATTTATTTCAAACCTTTTGTTCATTATTTAAAAGAAGCTATCCTGCCAAGCATGTGGAACACTTCTTTTCCTGAATTAACAGTGCTGCCTCCGTAGTAAATTTTACAAATGAGGAATGCTGAAACGGGCATATAAAATCTGCAATATCCCTTTAATATAGCTATAAATAACAATTTAGGCTTTTCCTACTAGTTACATAACATGCCATTTATTGAGCCACTCACCATATTTTAAAGCTTTCATAAAATTGCTGTTGGATAATTTACTGGACATGACTCCTAAATCTGCCATTAGATGTGCAAATGATGGTAATTAGGAATGGTATAAAACCACATGGTTTGTGTGACAGACATAATACTACCTCAGATAAACAAAGAACAAACTGCCCTTCTGTACATTGGCAAATAACTGGCAACTAAAACAAGACATACAAAAAATGTAAGAACTTTAATCCGGCAAAATAACTTGCTTATTATAACTTATATGTTAAGTGATGCATCCACACATTTAAAGGGGCCAGGGGGCCTTTGTAGGAACATATTTAACCTCCTTTATTGGGATAAGACTAAGAATGTGGCTTCTATTATCTCAGTCATTCCCACTCTTATCTTTAATAAAGCGCTTCAGAGGAAGCATGGATGAGATGACATTGGAGGACGGCTTTGAAACATGGCTGTTAATTTAAATGGATTTCCCGACTGCGGGATGAGCCTCTCAGTTCCCCCTTGACAAGGAATGATTCACTGCCTGTACTTATGGGAAATGAAAGCAAGGCAGGTTGTCCTATTCAAGCATAAAAAGCTGACAAATACCTGCTAGCACTTGTCTGACTTTTTATGAAGGATAACTTCGTTACCTGCTTGGTACAGTCACATACCTAATACTTAGCTCTTCTGTATAAGAAGGCAGGGAGAAACTATTCCCTGCCATCTTTCAGTGCTGTAAAGACCAATCAGACAATACAATCAGTAATACTAAGGGGTACCACACATGGGGAAAGCTCAGCTGATAGGATAAAACAACCAAGGAAAAGCCCATCTGATCAATTCACAACTTTATTTAGCAAAGAACTAAACCAAGCACCAGCGGAAAAGTGATTTTGAGCAAAGGCCAAGAATTGGTTTCCAAAGTTTGCACTGCAGTTAGGGAACTTGACTATGTAAATCCTCTTTGAATGTTCTGCCTAACAAGCCTGATGGTCCCCCAGGTTCAACACATGTTGTACGTGAAACCTCTCAAATTTGCAGCACATATTGTGCCCCTTGCAGATAGGGCTACAAGAGTAATAGGTAACAGCAGGCATATCTGAAGGCCAAAAAAGCCTGTTTTTATAAAACCAGGCAAGAGGAGGATAAGGAGGGGAGAGAAAAAAATGATAAACTGCAGATTTCTCATTGCACACTACACAGTTGTGTGTTCTTTTCTCTTTTTTCAAACAGTTCCTCTTTTAGAAATGAGAAGTCTATGCTATTTTTGCAGACATAAAAACATTCAGCTTTGTCCTGAGAAAAATTAGCAGCATCTTGCAAAGTGTCAGTGTTTTATAGACTGGAGTCAGTGATATTTTAAAACAACTGCTGGCTCTCTTACTCTCGGAAGACCTAACTACACTCCTTAGAAACTGAGCAACTGGCATGAGCTCTGGTTATTGATCGCATTTGTGCAGGTATAGCAACTGCCATACCAGATTATACACAAAAATTCTGTATTTTCAAGCTGGAGATTTCAGAAATCTATTTTTGTCAAAGGAATGACTCAAAGAGTCCATCAGCTCATGCACAGGGGATTCCTCATATGAGAGAACTGTGTAATGTAAGTTAAAAAGAGATACTTTAGCCTAATCATTGGATCATGTTAAGAATATGATTCAGACATGAGTAGGTAATAAACGCCTCTGTGCTCATTTTGCGGGATGACTTCAGTGGTCAATGAAACATAAGGCCACATCTCATTTGCTGTCCTAGTCATCTCTGGTCTACTCTTGTAGATATTATGCTTTGAATAAATCAAATCCCAATGAGGCAGGACAGAGAGGTGTGGAGGAAGAAAAATACTTTTCTCCCCTTGGGCAAAAGCAGCTCTGAAGTTGACAGAGTTCATGCTGGATCTGGCCAGCCTTGAATCAAGGGGCTGTTACTGCCCTCCCAAAGTTCTCTATGCCGAGGAAGGAGCCCTTAAATGGAGGAAAGTTACTCTAGAGCAGCTGAAGTTGTACAGATGTAGAAGCTGAAGACAACTTTTTTTTTCCTTGTTATGTCACTAAAATTTCCAGCATCTTCCTCACCACTGTTATTTTAAGTATAAAATTGGCCTTACAGCTTTCTTGACTCACGGAGATTGTAAGGATAACATTACTACTCTTGTGTTACTATCATCAAAGAGTGGCAATATTCACATCTAATAACTGCACATGGGTTTTGCGTGTTTTTATAAACGGTAAGTGGTTGTTAGAGAGGCACATTTACTGTTACAACTAACTGCATTTTGAGCTATTTGCTCAGCCAAATACAGGCTTTCAACTATGTGCAGGGCAAAACACTGGCCAATAGCAACTATTGCCGAGCAAAATATAATAATCTGTAATAGACATAGAGGGATTTGAAAGGTAATGAAATATAGATTTTAAAATCCCAGAACTGAAGACAGTTCTTCATGATCTTACCAATTCTGCACAGTGGGCCGTCTGTCTGTCTACTTCTACAGGTTATTCCTTTACCATGCACCTGAGGGTCATGTCTGGGTTCTCAGCTATAGAGCTGCACTTGAGATAAGGGTAGCTGGTTATCTGCACTACAGCTTTTTTCAGTATCATCACCTTCTAAGCCATCGTACTCTGTTGTGTAAATATAAAATAATTCATTGCTCGTAACAAGAGAAGAATGGCTGTAGTAGAACAGAATGAACAACTCCATTTCCATTTTACTCAAGATTTTATCAGCTCCTTGATTTTTTTCTCCTCCAAACTGAGCAGTTCTTGCCTACTTAGCCATTTCTTGTATGGTGACACTTCCATACCCTTTGTAATCTTTGTCACTCTTTCTTCTTTTTCAGCTCTACAAGAACTTTTGTGAGACGGAGGACCAAAGTTGCACACTTTACTCTGAATGTGACTGCACTATGGATGTTTAGAGTGACATTCTGATGCTTTCTGCTTTATTCTCTGTTCTTTTGCTAATAGGTTCTAACATTCAATTAGCTTTCTTGACAGCTGGTGGGCACCAAGTATTTGAAGAACCATACAACGTAATTACAAGATTTCTTTGTTGAGCACTCTTCAGAATGCATTACTTCCCTTTACAAAAGCCATGTTGACTACACCCCAATATATCGTATTTATCCTTGTATCCACTACTTCTATTTCATCTTCCTTTGTGGACAATCCTGCATTTGGCCATACTACTATGTGTGCTGCTTAGATATGCCTGATTTACCAAGCTACACAAATTGTGTTGTACAATTACAGTGCCCCTGTTAATATTTGTCATTAACTCTTCTGTTACCAGTGACCAGGAGATACATGAGCAGCTGAACCAATAAACCCCTTGTTTCCATGATTTTCTTAATTACAGCTGAGTTCTTACATGGCTTCTCTGGGCTAAGGTCTAAGCTTATGGTTACAGCATTTTTCTCCAACAGGAATACAGAGCATAACTCTCTACCTGGCCTATTTTCATGACATTTTCAGGAATTCATTGTCTTTCAGAACACAACCACCATTTCAAATTTGTTTGGAATTGTGCAACATGCTCTGTTTAAGCATGTTTAAGGAGGAAAAAGCATTACTGCCAGAGTATGGTAGCACATGCTTCATTCCCTTAGGAAAGTAGGCTAAAAACATAACGCCTGTCTCCTTTTATAACCTTTTCCCTGACAAATGGAAGCTTGCATGATTGTACTTTAGAAGACATTCTAGGAGTACGTGGCCCTGTATGGCCTGTTTTAGTACAGGAGATTCTATGGAAGAACAGAAACCTGTAGGATTATGCTGTCGAAGGAACAACATGAAGCAGACCTGGCTGAATTGATCCGGACTAAGTTTTCTTTTAATTTTGTTTAGGAGATTTTACATTTTGTTCAGATGTATTTTAAGTCTTACATTTGAGATGCTTCTCAATAAAGGCATCGGACATCTTTATTCTCCCATTAAACACTGAGTCTGTCAAGAATTAACTTGAGACTGGCCATTCCTGTCTTTTTAAGGTGAAAGAAACATATCCTAGACCTTGTTTAGGCTTACTGAGACAAAAAAGGGTATAAAATTTATTTACATTTCCTTTGCAGTCTACCATTAAATAAGATTTGGAACCTAATATCTTTCAGTACAAGAAATTATTTCCTTGCTTTCAGGTAACTGGAAGAGAACACAAGTAAGGGACAAAAAAGTTTGGTCTTTTCCCGTGACAAAGTACTACAGTCTGTACTCTGGGCAGACGGAAAAGCAGTCCTGAAACTTGTGTTCTGTAGACTTAAGCGTTTCTGCTCAAAGAAACAAATAAACAGAAACAAATACAGAAAAAGGCAGCAAATTTCACTAAATCAAAGTCTTAAAAGATTGAATTCTCCCCTGCTGAAGCGTGTAATGTTTCTTATCCATTCAACTAGTATTATTTTTCAGGTTGCTAGAAATAGATTAATGTCTTTATTTCCTTGTGGGAATGAATAATGTTCTTTGGCTAGACTGACTGCTGAAACACTTTTTCCACTGCTCCACGCAGCCTGTGCAATAACCACAGAGCTCCTAGTCCAGCTGTAATTACCTTGAATTTGTGCTCATAATTCTCAAAAGCTTCCATGACCATGCAGACAGCCTCCATGGAGCGTTCCAGTCGTCCATCCACCCCATTAAAGCGGTACATGCTACCAGAAACATCCACCACCAGGCGCAAGCGTTTAGGTTTCTGCTGGGGGCTCCCAGGCTGAGAGGGAAACATAGCAGAAAAAAACCCAATATAAATGGGAAAACTAAACATTAGTAACGATAAAACATTTCAGAAAGACAACCCAGTGCACTTTGCGAAGCAAGAAAGTTTTATCCAGCAAACATCGAGTATTTAAAAAAAAAAAAAGAACAAAAACATTTTTAACCTTTTTCTAACTGTTTCAAACCAGTTACTTGACAGATTCTGCAATTCATTCTTTCCCCTCACCTTCAATGACTGGAAACAAAATACCTCAAAAAATTCCACACATGCTTGTCAGGAAAATACTTTTTCTGTCTCAGTTTTGATACTTAACGTTTTATTTCAGTAAAGAGACTCTCAAATTTGCTCTTTCTGCCAAGGCTCATAATGGAAATGCTTTTTCTTGGCTTATGGTACTAACAGGGACCTGTATGAGACTGTAAAAACTTGTCTGCTGAGGCTAATAACATTCCAAAAATGTCTGAAATCTTATTCTGATTAACCACTAGTTTCTTCTTCATTCTGATGCTGAAATCATTATTTTTTCCTGAAAACAATCCCCATCTGTTTTAACAATTTTTGGCACAGTGCATTCAAGGGAGGTGTTTTATTTAGTGTGCAATGAGATGAGTCTGGATTCAAGTATAAGGCTACTAAAGATGATCTGGCAAAAAAACCAGTGACATTAAAAACAAATAACTAAAATATTTCTTGTACCCGTAAAGGTTTGCAAGTATTTGTGTGCTTTATTGTTTTAATTATTCTCTTAATAGACTGTGGCATCCCTGTCCTCCCAAAAACAAAGGGAGAGAGAAGGGCCATTAAATCCTACATTTAGATAGTTTTCTGTTCAAAACTTATAGGTGTCCTTTTTTTTTTTCCTGATTGAATTATTTTTACAAAGCCTTCAAACTGATTCACTGAGTAAATACATTTTGAAAAAAAATGGGAAATGAAGATCTAATCACTTTCCCTTGTTGATCTTTCACACAGGTAGTGCCAAGTTCCATAAAGTGTTCAAAGCAACAGACATCAAGACCAAGTAGCATAAAAAAATAATATCAGGGATTCATCAGATGTGGGTAGCTGACATGCAAAAAGATGTTGTACTCAGCCATGTAAAAAAAAAAAAATCATAGTGTAGTTAAAAATTGCAATCTGTCATTAAGTATAACTGTTAAATATCATGGACTAGCCCCACCAATTTTGGCCAGGTTTTGTTGGTCTGATTCAAGTGGTTTCTCTGTTGGTGACTCACATAGGCCTAACCGTAATGTCTTCTAAGGAATGGCTGAATTGAGCCATAGGATGGACAACTTTATTGTATCTTAATGGTTTTTCCTCACACTTTTTTCCCATTTTTTTTAGTCTGGAGAAGAGGAGGCTGAGGGGAGACCTGATCGCCCTCTACAACTACCTGAAAGGAGGTTGTAGTGAGGTGGGGATTGGGCTCTTCTCCCCGGTAATTAGCGATAGGACGAGAGGAAATGGTCTCAAGTTGCGCCAGGGGAGGTTCAGGCTGGACATTAGGAAGAACTTCTTCACTGTTAGAGTCGTTAGGCATTGGAACAGGCTCCCCAGGGAGGTGGTGGAGTCATCGTCCCTGGAGATGTTCAAAAAACGTTTAGATGTGGCACTTCAAGACATGGTTTAGTGGACAGGGTGGCATCAGGTGTACGGTTGGACTTGATGATCTTTGACGTCTCTTCCAACCATAATGATTCTATGATTCTATGATTATAATTTTTATTTTTGTAAATCTAAATATCTGTGGAAGTTGAAATTCTTTGCATATCATGGAATAAAAAGAAGACATATGTAAAACACTTCTTTTTTTAAACTTCCTAGGGTATGAGGGCATTTCTTAACAAAAATTAAATTAAATTAGTGACAAAGTATTTTCCTTTTTCCTAGAAAAACAAACAAACAAAATGTTTTCTGCTAACTGCCTTCAGCTAATTAAAATACAAAGTAAGAACATAACAACTGTTGCATCGGCTCAAAACAAAGCACTGCCTAGATCAGCATCCTCTCTCTAAGAGTGGTCAATAGGAAGACTTATAAGAAGAGGTAAAGCAAATTTTCCATCCTGTGGTTGCCTCTGTATCAGGGACTTCCCAAGTAAGAGATGATTCTTCTGAGTTTCTCATCCCTACAACTCACTCAAATTCGAAACACAGATACTGTACAGCCACTATGATATCAGCAAAAAGGTTAAGCTCTTCCCCACCTTTCCCTGTTACTTGTTGGATACTTACTTGTGGCTCAAGTTCCCCTCGTCGCTTATATATGGCTTTTTCTCCTGTCAGTCCATCAATTATTTTGGCATCATCTAGCTCTCCAACAGCTTGGTGTCTCAGCCATTGTCTTTCCTTACCCTTGGCCTACAACAGAAAAGAAACTTTAATTCACTCAGTGACGTTGAGTGTATGTTAGACAATTTAAGACCTACTGAACATGACATATGCATGAATTTTCTTTATAATGATGTGATAGTTTTGGCATAAGACAAAGAAATCCAAACACACTTTCATAGCTGTCCTGTTCTTTTTCTCTGAAAGAAAAATTAACACTGGCAAAGAACATGTTCTCTCTGTAATTTTGTCTTTTTAAAGTTGTTTCATTCACGGGAGTTTAACTGTGGACAGCAGAAAAGTTAACTTTTTTTCTTGCAAATATGGTGGAAATCTGTGTAACAAGCCTGTGCAAAAATATATACAACCAGAGGGACATGCATAACTGACCATTTGTTACATGTTCTCCATCTAAGCAGCACAAGAAAAAAACTCTGGGTGACTTAAAGGTAAAACTAAGCAGTATTCGCCTTAGGTAACAGTAAGTGGTTTCTTTTAAAACAAAAACAACAATAAACTATTTTTCTATTTTAAAATAGAAACCTTGAAAATTGTGACACTCAAGACAGAGTCCACTAATTGCTGCTTTTGTTTTATTTAAAAGGACACTGGTTATCTACAGCCTGACTTGACAGACGTGTTACAATCCAGGAACTCGAATACTCATGCAACTCCTGTACACAGAAGCAAGCACTTAAGATTGAAGACTCAAGTGCTTTAATATTATAAGCAACATATTTAAGAATATTTTCAAAGGAGATCATCATGTTCACAGTACCTAAGATCCATCTAAAAACAGTAAAGTCTGCATATATCGGTTTCATGGTTTATTTAATTTCTGCTTAAATCTTCAGGCTGAAGTTGCTCATCCTAGTAGTAAGCCCAGCAAGGAAAGAAGATTTTAAATTTATAAACGTGTAATGCTTTTGCACTCTCAGCAAATTGCTGGTCAGCAGCCAGAGGAAAATCAAATATCCAGCAGGACACAAACTGCCTTAAACATTGGTTCTCAGGAATGAAAATCAGTTGACTTCTGATGAGCAGAAGTGTTACATTACAAATGTCCAGTAAACTGCAGGCCTGGGATTTGAGATGACAAATATTTATCATTTTGTACAGTCTGAGTCAGATGATGGCTTCTTAAGGCTCAGAGAATTTTTGATTTTGCCTTGGTCAAAATTTGTGAGTTTTTCTTTTTGATGTGTATGGAAGAAGGAGTTCTGGACTACTGTCTATTGCCTATCGTTACTCAAGACTAATGGTCTACTTGCCTACGAAAATAAGTGGGCAGAAAGAAAACAAAACCACAAGGAAAATGTTTTGATTAATTAATTTTACAATATAGAATTTACACAGCTGTGACAAACAGTTTTTTTAGTTGGGTAGTGTCAAAAGCTTTACAGATGCTTCCTGATGGGAGGCAAACCCAACGCCAATACATGGAAACCTCAGCCTTTTCTGTAAATCACAGAAGGGGGAAGTGGAAAAGATTTCTTAGGTTGTGAATTCAGTCAGTTGTTCCCTCTGATACATTTTCATGGTGCTACAGTCAACCTAGCTTTAACCCACTTTGGCAGTGGAGCATCCATGGGTTAGTTTGTACCACCAACTCGTAGTTTCCACTATCATTAAATATTCTTGGGAAGAAATTTGAAGTCCCATAGGATCATCTATTCCTCTGTTGCCCAAAGAGTTGTGTAACATTCCAAAAAGACACCTGCAAATTCCAGGTGATCTCTACATGCTCCACCAAAATGTCAACCTGCAGTTTTCCTGCTGTGAAAAACACAGTAGGATAATCCATGGCAAATTTCAAGAACACCCCAATTAACCATTAACAAAATACTCCTGGAGACACCATGCAGCTGAGCAAGTAGAGCCTGTCTAAAATGAGTCATGCAAATGAGATGACTGTTCCTAGTCATCTTAGCCACTATAAGTACTGGAACAGAGGTAGATCCTTAACACTTCCCAAAGGCTGTTTTGTCAAATTTTTGCCATTTGCTTCCTTTCAGTAGCCAGGAGGGACAAACAACAGAAGATTATAAAGTTTTGGCTTCACAGAGCAAATTTTCAACGAGTTTCACTACAGTTTTCATTGACAATGCTTTAGTTTTGTGGCTATTTGCTGTTCAAGGAAAAACAGTGTGAGAAGAAATTTGCTTTTAAGTATGGACATAGTTAAAAACCATTTAATAACTTCTGAAGCTTATGCAACAAAAGCCAGTATTTGAGCTGAAATTTTATGAGAGGAACACACAGTTGACATTCTTTCCTAAAATAGGAAAGAATGTCGACAAAATCTGACCTAACCTCTTTCCAAAATAATTTTAAAATTATTTAGACTACTTAGCATCTGTCTCTTCCATGCAGAATTCCTAAGAATTTATTTGCTTTCATAAAAGTCGAAAAAAAATCCCCTTAAGCATGTGTGTTATACGATGCACATATATATTACAGAAAAGCTTCAAAGCATTTTCAATATGTAATTTTCCATAAGTTTAAAAGTAACGTAAGTTTAAAAGCACTTACCATTTTAAGAGAAAAACAGAACTATTACATATATACCTTGCTTTGATATTTTACCAGAAAGGGCATACAAGCCATTACTATTGCAATATATTGCAACCATATTGTTGAAAAAATATTGCATATGTATTCATTGTATTGTTTTTGAAATCAGAAAAATGTGCTAGATACCATATCTTATGAGCATGGCAATGGCTGATCACAATACACCACTGCAGTAATCCTTTTCACTGAAAGATATCAAAGGTATATTTACAAAAAAACATGCAAAATATAACTGTGGTGTCTGTAAATACCACAGAATAAATCACGTGTGTGAAGTGATCACATCTAAATATGTAACTCGTAATGGTATAGGATGGTATGAAATACTGCCAGTTGTGGTCTGCATTTGTTTCTGGGAAAACATTATGCATACGTTCCCTTAGCTACTGAAATCACAAAACTACTACTGACAGGGCACAGGGTTTTTTGCATCGTCAGCTCTCTGAGCCATGTTTATTATAGGACTGCCACTATTTTATTCTTGCTGCTATGACCAGACAAGTTCCCACACAGTTTAAATCAGACAGAGCCCCAGCAGTCTCAATGATTCAGGCTCAGGTTTGCCCAGTTTAAATGTGGGTTATTACATGATGCTCAGAAGCTACATGGACAGTTGCCCCACATTCCCTTTGTAATAATCAATAAAAAGAGAAGTACTTTCTGGAAGGCAAGTCATCTAAAATCTAAGGCAGCCTTTCTGAGTGACTGACTGACCATAAGCTTTTGAATCTGGAGTTCAGACAGACAAGCTTTATTCAGGGTTTGGCCAGCATTAAGAGAGAGAAGAAAGTTCATAATTGACTGGATTTCCTAGACTTCTGGCTTTGCTACTTCTACATAAGACAAACAAGAACTCATAATGTTTTGTTAACATTGTTCAAAGAGCTGACAGAGATCATAGAGTTATGCAACATAAAACGAACAACGAAATTACATTCTCAGGCTGTATTTATGTATCACTTTCAAGGATCAGCCTATTCCAAACATCTCCTCCTGCTACTAATTTTTGCAAGCCATCAACAACTGGACCCAAATCCCAGCCTCTCAATTCTTGGGATGTAAAATTTAATCAAAGGAACATATTTTTAAAAAAACTCACAAACCTAACAATAAAAAGTCCTACATTGAAAAGAAAATCCAGGTTAAATAAACATGGACAAAATATTTCCATTATGTGAACACACTAAGTTTGAAACAAAGCAAACTCAAACATTTTTAAAAAGCCAAAAGTGTCCTCTACTGAAAAGATAATTTGGGATTTTCACAATGTTAAAAACACACAGACATCTGAGCGGCAAAGTTCACTGCAACTGACTCTGCCATTGACTTCTTATTTGAGAAATGAGGAATGTCTGACTGATAATAGAAAGAAAACAGTTTCAGCTGAGAGTCCATGGTGTACATAGAACTATGCAGAAAAAAGGGGAGAGAGGCATAGTCCTTCATCAGGGTTGAATGACTTACCATGCTAAAGAATTCAAATAACTTTTTTTACTTCTCAAAAAGATAACATGAAACATGCCTGGACTCAGCTTCCCAATTAACAGAAAGCATTTTGCAACTAAGTAACTCCTGTTACAATTTATCTTCCATTTTCCTAGTGCATTTTCTAATTAAAAAAATCTACCAAAATCTGTACAAAAATGTATAAAGTAAAAAATTTGCTTTCAATATTGCTCTTATTCTACAATCTAGCTTTTCCAAATTCAGTGAATTTGTTTTTTCATCACAAAGTACATTTACTAGCTGTATGATTAGCTGTCACAGATTTTGCCAGAAAGTTGGCAAAGTCTCATAAAATACTGAGGCTTGTAAGACTTTGCCTTGATATTAAAATTACCTTTTTAACAAAGCAACAGGATACATCTCCTTATATTAAAATATGTTATATTTTGATTATGATCAACGTGATCCCCGAATGCAAGAATTTTTGCTCCAAGGAATAGATAAGGCAGACTAAAAAAAGACTTTAAACTGAAGATTGACTTATTCACTTCACACCTAAAGTGTGCTTCCAACGGCATGTCTACTAGAAACGTGGTAAAAAAAGCACCTGGATATAAATGATGTAGGAAAAACTGAGATTTATATCTAAATTTTTTCAATTTTGTCTTTACAAGCCTAAAGCTTATGTCCTGAAGTGAAACACGTATTAGGTGCATGAATCCCCTAATCATGACCATCTTAAATGTTCATTACATGAGGAGTCCTCTGAATCGATACATTCATAATAAAACTGGCTAATGGTTTTCTGTGCATATATATGATTATAGTAGCACTGTTGCAGTTACAAAGGCTTAAAGATATAAGTAAGGCAAAGAAAAATGTCACCTTTCTTACTTGCAATACCAGCAGATTGGATTTTTTGACCCAGGAGGAGTCTGTCGATCATACAAAGTAATTTCCTTCTATATTTCAGTTTTATTGCTGAAGTAAGGGGACACGATTAGACACAGCACAGTGACTAGTAAACTAAGGTATATGTATACCAGTGGCTAGTAGCCTTGAATAGAAATATTTTTAATCAGAGATGTCTTATAAGGAGTAAAATTAATTTTCCTTTAATCTTCACTGAAGATTAGAAAATTCCTCCTAGAAAAAAGGCACTTTTAATTTTATTTACTGCATATATGAACAATAGTGTTAATAAAACCTGGAACAACCATAAGACCAATTACTAGAAGAAAGGCAAACTGGTGGTTTTGTTCCACTTAGGAGATTTGGGCTATACCTATTTTTATTAGTAAGAGTTAAAAACAAACCTCAGAAAAATTCATGTTTTCAGCTGCACATGCAGCAAAGCACCCAGCTGGAGTGGCTGTTTCGTTTAACATCTATAGCATTTGCACTTCTCAGCTAAAAAAAGTCTATTGGACAGGAGGTAAAGGCAAAGGCTGTGCTCTACACACCATCACATATTCTGTTAATAACGTACAGTATTTTCTTTTACAAAATTCTGCTCCTGAATAAGTAATCTCTCTAAGCTGTGGTATGGGAATACTGCAACTTGTAGAGGTGAAGACTGGGATCCACTTAAAAGCTGCCTTTGAAATAGTAATATCAGACTGTTTTTCCTAACCGTGATTATAACCTGAATCTGCTTTTAGCCCTCAATGGTATGATTGTCAGATGGTAACAAGATATTAGCAGGATAATATTTGGGGCCTAATGCAATGAGCTCACCATGTTCCTTTATCAGTGAATCTAAGATTACCTGCAGATTGTCTAAGATGATGCGGAGTGATTGAACTTGACGTCGGACTGCTCCAGAGAACCTTTCGTAAGTTGCTGCATCATATTCACTCATCTGAATCTCTTTCAATCTAAAGCAAAAAACAGGGAGATAAGAACAATTTAGGAAACAAGCACATCATCCATGTACATATGTAAATTACAAGTTTATTTACTTGGTTACAGGAAAATTCAGACTGTAATAACTACACACAAGAGACAAATCAAAGAAGTGGCAGCCACTTCTGTGAATTTTTGACAAGGTAGGTGATCACCAATGTCTACAGGGATTGCATCACATTAAAACTTATTAAAGGTACTAATCCTTTGTCTCTCTCCTAATCTGCTTTAATGTTTGGGAAGTAAATCAGATGTTCTGAAAACTGTGATCAAATTCTAAAGGTTTTATTGGTTCAGGTGTTGCTATCTGTACATAAAAGGATCATGACTGTCTATTCATTACCTCACCGTCGGAGTATTTTAAACATAGAATCACATATCACAATCCATGCTTTAACACAAAGGTTAAGTAAAGACACACTATAAAATCTGTCCTTGAAGACCTTCAACTAGTAACTCTGCCTAAAATACCTATCTTTGTGCTTCATAAAATGATGAAAGATTGAAACAAAGAAGTTTTAAATGAACATTAATAAAAATGTGCTTCCCCCCCCAAAAAAAGTCACGTCACTGAACACTATCCTGTCCAGAGGCCTAACACAGAGTGCAATATCCACACCATAAAAACCGATATATGCTTTTTCTATAAGCTAAGATGTGCCTACTTAAAGTTCTGTATCATTCTTCTCAACGTCAGAGCTAATCAGATACTTTTAAACTGCTGAAACAGACACAGAGGTCTAACGCTGAAGAATGAACTAGGGGACAGGTAGATATGCCATATGCATCATGTAGCGAGGCAGCATTTGTGTATCTGCCCACCCTACCATCCAGCACGTGGCTGGGTTCAGTCCTGAGCTAAAACTTATTGGTCTATCTGTGCATAGCTCATTTCAAACAAGCACTTCATAACAGCATAACGTCGCTCACACTGTTTTGAAAATACTGATTTTTAAACGAACTATAAATGGGTAGTAAAGTATGTATAGGCTAGTTATATTTCTAATGACAAGTTTTTTAATACCACCAAAGTATACCTTCTCCCAAGTAATGAGCGATACGACAAGAGGAAATGGCCCCAAGTTGTCCCATGGGAGGCTTAGATTGGATATTAGGAAGAATTTATTCACAGAAAGGGTTGTGAAGCATTGGAAGAGGCTGCCCAGGGAAGTGGTGGAGTCACCATCCCTGCAGGTATTTAAAAGACTTGTAGACGTGGTGCTTAGGGACACGGTTTAGTGGTGGGCTTGGCACTGCTAGGTTTACAGTTGGATTTGATAATCTTAAAGGTCCTTTCCAACCTAAATTATTCTATGATTCTAAAGTTACTTGCCTGGAACTCAGAGTATACATGAGAATTGCTGTTTAGACTAGCCCTTTAATGATAATATTAAAATCAAACATCAAATCTTTGTTGTCTTTAGTAAGACTATGTCTTTTTCTATTTTGAATTTTGCATAGACATAGTCATTATGGCCAAATATTATTCACTAGAGGCAGGAAAAGGTAACTTTCAGTGCTGTACAGTTTATTTCATGGATCCTGCCAACAGAGTTCAGTATCTTCATATCAATGAAGAAAACATTTTGTTTCCAACAAAAGAAATCTCACGTGCAGTTTTACCTTGTTAGGCTCTACATCAATCCACAGTGAAAGCTAGTTCAGAAAAATACCATGAAAAATACTGCATCTAGTCAAGAGCAGTTGTTAACTCCACTCCAGTGAAACTGAGCAATTTAAAACATTTTCCACTAGAAGTACTATGTAGCCAGGAAAGCAATCAATAGCTTTCATATTAAAATTTTGCCTTCCAGACAATCATGTATAAAGAAAGCAGTCCCCCTTATTTTTGTTCTTCAGCCTTAGGACTCCAACCTCCCTATTCTCAACTTTTACCTATTAGTTCCCCCAACTACCCAAGAGATACAGAATAATAGTCTGAAGCCACATTTGACTGGGACATTTACAGCTCGTACTGCCAGCTCACTGGTTTTAGCAGGACATGAATTCTTATCTCATGTATAGATACTCAGATTTTACAGGACACAGCTGTACTGTTTCCACAGCATGCAGGAGTATCCAGGAATTTCCCCTAGCATGAATTTTGTAAATCACCATACAAGCAGGTAGAAACTCATCAAAGCATGCCATATGTGTATATGTGCATATGCACAAAGAGATGCACAGTATCCAAGACCATACATATTGATTGTTTCTATTATGAAGCAACTGATAAGCAATTTTGAAGAATGGGGATGTAGAAAGGGTTAAGAGTAGTCCTCCCCACCTGCCCCCCAATAAAGCATCAGGAAAAATGACAAAACAAGCTCTGCCTCCCTCCTGAAAACAAAACTTTAAGGGACTATATTTCATTTAAATTTCTGAATGTTGCTTGTGTAAATTAGATCACTATTAAAAGATATTTTCTTTTCTAAATCTTCTCCTGTGAAGCACTGACATATCTACACATTTTCCTTATCTTTATTAACCACTAATGCTCCAATGGCAATGTTAAATGCTCCAGGTAATTTAGTAATAAAATCATGATTAAAAAAGAAACTTGACTTGAACGCAATAGATAAATCGCTGTTTTTAAATACAGTGATTCATGTACAGTGTGTGCTTTACGCTTAACAGTCAAATTATTTATACATCAGTTGAAGCAAATGGCAATCTCACCTGCTCTTCACAGCACCTAGATTTGGTGTCCATTGGGAACCACTTTGTGAACAGTAACAAAATGTGAGCTGATTAAGCTGTTTCTAAATTTATTTGCTCCAATGTTTTAATCTGTGTCTACTACGCTCTGTTTTCAGACAGGTACTTAGATCTGTGTCTACTATGCTCTGTTTTCAGACAGGTACTTAGATTGCAGTATGTTTTGGGCTGAAATGTAAGACTCATTTGGAACGCTTTTTTTAATGCAAAGTACCAGAGGTTGACTTGAGAGTTCAGTCAGTGGAAGAAATCTGAATCTCTGTGCACGGTCTGCGAAATAGTTGATTAGTAACCATGCATTACACTAATGCTGGGAAGATCTGGGGTTAGTATAAAAGTGTCTGCTGAGGTTTAATAGTTCAAATCATCTCACCATTTGACTACAGATCTTTCAAACAGAAGCAATTTGCTCATAATGGTCCATTTTGAAAGACATCTGTCGGGTGATGAATTCCTAACAACATATAATCTGGATTCATCACAATTCAAAGAAATCTTCATACAGTAGGTCCCTTTTTTAAAAAGATAAACATTGACATCAGTCTCCTTATCCACCTAGCTATGTTTTTACCAAGTCACACAGTCATTTTAACAATGTGGCTTAATTCAATAAAACATTCTACACATTTTGTCCAAAACAGTTAAATATGTGCTGGTAAACAATAGTGAACAGGGTAAGGCAGTTGATAAATGCAGTTAAGAAAGAAAATTTTTTTTAGCCAGCTTTTTCAAGTTCTTTTGGGAAATGGAAGAGAAAATAAAGACTTTCACATTACCTCTGTTTAAAGGCCTTTTCACCCATCTCTCGAGCAGCTCTCTTAACCTCCTCAGGAACAGCATCCTTTTCAGCTTGAGATATTTGGTAAACCCTGTGGCCAGCATCCAGTCGATAGGGACCACCTTTGCCACCTAACCCAGCAGTGTCTCTCCCACCTAACATGGTTGAGATAAAAAAAATCAAGAATACGCATTTGATAATAAATAAGAATACATTTTCTCTAATGCTTCCATTGTTACATCTACAGATGTTCCAAAAATGTTGCCAACAGTCCTCAGAGGAAATATTTATTGCCAAAGATTTTCAAAACCGAACAGCTATCATGGTAAAGAAGAACTCTGATGGAATACTTGTGTTTATAGTCCCTTGAGGCCAGATTGATAATGGTTTCCACCTTGTACAAAGGGGACGATAGACCATATAAGTCTTGTACATCTCCTCAAAGCTCCTGGTCCTTAAAGCCATTCATTCAGGCCCTGTCTTCTCCCTAGAATTTGTTAGTTTACACTGTTCCCAAATCACTTTACCTAGTGATCACTATCATGCCCCTTCAGAATTAGGAGACATTTTGCCTGTTCTGTGTGCCTCTTGCCAACTCAATTGCTGCAGCCACACACTCATCTAAGAGAACGGCAAAAGACAGCCTAGTTTCTATGGCTGCAAGCTTCTGGTTCTCTATGCGGTCAATGAAAAGAAATAATAACAAAATGTAATTGAAGTAGAGATCTGCTATACACAGTTTAAGTTAGAGACTGCAAAAAATTATTTTCACTGGCAATAAAGTAGCCCTGTATTGGGTAAAATAGCTCTAAGTAGAGGGTGGTCTTGTATAAATCCATTTTTGACTGCTGCAGCATCTTCTGTAGACATTCATCAATGCTGCATTAAAAAAAAAGAATGAAAAACCTGTTCCACCAGCCCAAGTATTTCCACCAACGTGCGGCATGTTGTCTGGATCCACTTTTCCATGTTTGGGGGAACTGACATCCAAACCACTGTCCCTCTGAATGGTTATCTGTAAAATAAAAAATAGAGCTGTAAATCTCTCTTATAGCAAGGAAAACAGCTCTAACAACCTAATAATAACATACTAGGTCGGCCGAAGAGCTGTAGGACCAGCGTTAATTCAATAAATGCAACATCCCACCTGACGAGGACAACAGGATAAAGCAGAGTAGAACAGGGCTCCTGAGTCATAGGTTAGACCCACACCAGATCTAAGACTACTACCACATCCAAATCACTCGCTACTTCAGATCTTCATATTCAGATCCTATCCACACTAGAAAAGTGCTTACTAGTAATTGCCAACATAATTCAAATCCCCTTGTAGATAGGATCATCTGCAGTTTGAACGCTTCTCATAGTATTGTACAACCATAGTACTGTATATCCATTTACAAATTTCATGCACACCCACCTACAGCTCCACATTCTTTATTGATGGGCAGATTGATCTTCCTTTTGTGAACAGGGATCACAGAAATGACATGCTTTTCTCTGAGATTCATCACTAAATGGCTAGTTCAAATTACATGCTCACGTCATCCTTAACTTCCCTGCCATGACCGCAAAAGCCTACAGTGCTGGGTTTTCTACACCTCTCTGCTGAGCGCACTTTCCCCATGAATTCACTGCACAGCTGAACACCCAACAGCTCTCAGATGGTCAGGGCTGAGTCACTGGAGGCTGGGGCTGGATTCAAGTGGGTGACTGAAGGTAAAAATACTCCTTCCCGTACTGTGAGTCACACAGTGAATCAATTATTCATGTATAAACTGCCCTTCAGTTACTCATCTTCTATAATTTAATACCACTTTATTTTTTTTTTAATGAAACTTAATGTAGAACTGATGTCTTTAACCTCTACAAATTAACTTTCTTCTCATCTACCATAATACATTCAATTCTCTGATGAACTTATGTGCCCCAACAACTACAATTTATTGCCTTCTCAGAAGTTCAATGGCATTACCAGGGTTTTCACTGGGATTGTAGAGCCGTTTAATCCTCAAAGTCACTGTCTTGCAGGCTCAACTTCATGCTGACATGAATTCCACATGTTTTTGAACTAAAAACATGTGCTCTAACGAAAGTGTCTGGGCAGCTATTCAAAACATCATTTTCTTTCTCTTTATAGAATTTATATTAATTCAAAGAGGTGTATGTATTGTACATATATCCTCTGTGAACCACATCATTAGTGTAAGATCAAGATCTAGTCTGATAAATTATATTAATTAAACATTTGTATAGGAAGAAAGACACTTAACCATAATAGCACATTACCCTCACGGATATATACTTTTTTGGTTTAAGAGATTTCCTCCAAAATAAGCAGTTCTTTTTTGCACAACTGGTAGATTTCAAAACTATCAGAAACATAGGTCAACAAAAAAAAAAAAAATCACTGAATGTACTTTAAACTAAAATCATAAAACCAAAATGGTAGTGTCAGCCTCATGAATCAAAATGAGATATTATTCTGTAAAGAGAAACAATAAAATGATGGAAAACTTTTTATATGTTCATCCGTCTGGGTTCTTAATAGAAAAATACTCAAAATTCTGCAAAAGGAAGCTCTATGAGGCAAACATAACCATAATCAGTGATGCAAATGCCATGTTCTATTTTTGTTAAATTTGTCCATTGAAAATTTTCACTAAATATTTTGAAATACAAGTATTGTTTAAATTTTAAGTGAAAAGTTCTGCAGACAAAAAGAGCTTTGTTGCACATGTATATTTTTCACCTATAATAAGTTGTTCACAAATAGTATTTCTAGTACATATGCACTAGACAAGTTTCTAATATAAACCTATTTTACAACAGCGACCTGATTAAAGCAGGTATTCATAACTTTGAAACAGGACATAGTTAATAGAAAATCTTTTATTTTATACTGATTTGTGGCTACTTATTCTAGAAAGGACAGTAGAACATCAATATTTGATTTCTTTTAAAACTCTGAAAAAAATTGCTTGAGAGAGACAAAAAGAGACAAGTGGTACAATCGATCATATCTTAAGAATGTTACTGATTTTTTTATCCATAGTTAGTAGGTTACTGGGTAAAATAACTGAAAATTTAAGGATACTGGAATGGAACACCACCAGCAGATGTGTAAATGTCATGCCAGTGAACCACAGCAGTTTCATTCATTTACTTGTTTTTTAAGTAATATCTATGCATGCAAAAGGTAGTAGAATTTTGCTACATCTGAATACTTTAACAACCAATTTTTATTAGTGCTGATTTGCTGGGGTAATTTTTTTTTAAATTTACCATACACTTAGAAATTGTGTTAAATTAGCACACTGTAGAGCCCTTTGAAGAGAATCTTCTAGATGTACTTTCTTGGCTTTTCTTTGATCTCTTTAGGTAATCCCATTAGTGACTTATCAGGCTTTTCTCCTTCTCATCCCTGTCTCTATGGAACTGTTGCAAGGCAATTTTACAACTAACAACTTCTCTCTGCTCTGAAGGCGCCTCTATAAAGTAAAAGTTAGACTAGTAACTAATTAGATTAGAATTGAAAATTTATTTTAGAAAGAAGTAAACAGTAAATGACTGAGTCTGGACATGAAATCAAAGGCAGGATGAGGAAAAAACTGAAAAGAAAAACTTTTGGACAATGCTAAGTTCTTCAGCGTGACAGATATAAAGAGATGGAAGAGCCACAGATAAGTCACTCTGAGGGCTGAAGGAATTCTTGACATAGGAAACTATTGGAAAGGTAGATTTAAGGGGGAGGATCCAAAACTGGATGTATTATGAACCTGACAAACTGAAAGACAGTCAGTGGGAAAAATCTGGTCTGTCTGCAGTGAGAAGGAAGAAAAACAAGTACTGAAAGTAGAGAAAAAGCTCAAACAAATCTAAGAAATCCACAGTAACTTTTCCAAGCTTCTCCAATTGGAATTTCTAAACCTACTGAGATTTCTCTTACTGTTGTGATGGACATTTTCCAAATACATAAATAATTTGCTTTCTCAAAAGTTGATCTGACCCCTCCTGAATACTTTCCTTCTGAATCTATTGCAATACTTCTATCAACTTTGTTTCTTCCAGTGATAGTTTTGACTAAGCGTCTCTTTTTGAGATAAATCTGTGCTCTTCGTAGCTATACATGCACTGAAAGGCGCTATTCATTACTGCATTACTGTGAAGATTCCATACTGCCTGGTGTGCATATCACAGCTTTGTAAAACAACAGACGAATTCAGTCTAGTAGCCTTCAGTTTCAGCTATGAGGTATGGGTCAGAGTAGAATAGCTAGAGAAACTGTGAAATTTTCCTTCTGAGACTTCCTTTCGATTTCCAAAATAGCCACTATTTCCAAAACACTCACGGCACACAAGTTTCAATTGTGCGTTATCTAGACTTGCTTATGCATATTGATGATTCATGATCAGACCATGAAAGCACTTCTCCACTGCCTGTTCAGGCAGGTTCTTCTTCAAAGTCTTCACCACACAAGAACAACAACTGCCATCCTCTCCTGGGATACATGGGATTCTTATTTTATTCTCTATAGAGTCCAAATTCTCAGTAATCATAAATGATCTTAGTCTCTGGTTTAAAATCTTCTTACTCTCTTCTTTTCTTTGACTGTACTATGTTCTCAGGCACTTACACCAACGGGTAATGGGTACATTTGAAAGGACTTTGTGGATGGAGGCTCTGTAGGTCTTCCAAAGTCAATGAAGGAAACATACAAAAATTTTAGGCAAGAAGAACATGAAAACTACAGGTCAGAAAGATGCTAAAGGAATGTGCTTTTCCGAAGGGGCAATGGTATGAAAGAAGCACTTGAGAAAAAAGGAAATGAAGAAACGACACCAAATACCAAGACTTGTTAACGCTTTGACTTAATTTTCTGGTCTTGCCTCTTACACATCCATTCACTCCCAACAGTGAGGGTAGCCAGGCAGGAATAGAACTAAATGCTCATTTTTACATTCAATGAGAGATACTCGGTATCTGAACAACTCACTGTGTATCAGTTCCTTCTGAGGTACATGAATGGATGCCAAAACAGTTTTACAAGACTACACTTCATTTTTTTTTTTTTTTTCTGACAACACTGGGATTCTAAGAGCGAACTGAATAAGGGGAACTGATACAAACACACTCAGTTTGGAAACTAAATGATCTTATCATCCTTCATATAGTAATGTAAAGAAGACAGACGCTCAAAGAAGCTAGTTACATCATTTAATGCACTCAACAGCACAAAGAAACCAGATGTTTCATATCTGTGTCACATTTATGCCAAATAGCTATTAAATGCATACCAATCTGTAACAGGGCCCACTCTGAAGATGAGTCAAAGGCTGGTAGTTTTGTCTAGACTTCAACTGGTCAGGCAAACTATGGTAAAGGAACTTTATATTGTGTACTAACCAAATCTTAACCATGATTGGAAGTCGATCTAGAACCCCATTCACGCCACTTAAGTGAATGTGGGATTGAATTCTATTGAATTCTGATGTGAAATCATCTAATTTAATAAAATTAATCCCTGGAGAGTAAGAAAGCACTGGCATATATCACATTTCGACACTTTTATCATCCCTCAGTAAAAGACAGGAGCTGAATTTGTTGAGGATCACACAGCTGACCCAGATACACCATGCATTGCCTCTACAAGACACTGTCACAACTATGGGAAGAAAGGAGCTTGCAATAACCCATTAATAAAAGTGTGTGAATTATGGAGAGGGCTGCTGCACTCTATTATTAAAATTATTTAAGTCCCACACTCATATCAGTATCTCATTCTATTATATGAGCTTTTTTCACAGTTACAGTACTTGCCTTTTGAGCTCAGAATTCATTTTATTCTAACATACTGCAAACAAATCTCTCTGGCTCTATGAGTAAAACTCACCAAAAGCATTATCAAATTTAGCTTCAGTTAATTTCGTACAAGTGAGTTTAACAATATTTTAGCACCCAGTAATGTTAATCATACATTGCAACGAAACTGAGAAAAAAAAGTCTTTAAAAAGAAGCTTCACCACCTCAAAGGCAGTCCAAAGTAGCACAGCTGTGCATTTTTGTATCTTAACAAGTGCTGGTTGGCCCCAATTTGCTTGTGCCAAACAAATAAATATAAGAGAAGAAACAATAGCCAGTCTTCAGCGTGTCACATCTATAGGTCTGACGGCAACAAAATCACTAAACTGGCTGACTTTTTATGAGATGCTTTTAAAGAACTATTTGAAGTACATCTAGACTGAATATAAATTAATATCTCTATTATTAACATGTTTATAGTAGTACCAATTTAATGACTAAAGATATTTAGCAAAGTCAACTGAAATGAACATTTCAGTACATCGATTATTCAGTCATTCATGTTTCAGAGTATTCATGACCTTCAACACTGCCACCTTTCTATCCATACATTTTAAGCCCATACATCAGCTCCTTGTTGTTCAAGTCTGTTAACAATAAACTAAAGACTAAAATTCCAGGAGTTATCTTGATTTGGAAAGAGAGAGGGAATCTCATCTCCTCCTGTATTTTCCCACTTGAAATTCTCTTTATTCCTAGGAGTTTCATGCAGGAGATCTAACCAATGGCTCTCACTGCTTTAGATGCTCATACCTCCATTACCGTCTCACAAAAAGCTGACTTTCTAAAACAAGGGGCAGAACATGTACTTAGACTTAACTGCTGGCAGAAAAAGAACTCACGGTTACAGGTTAGGAAATACCTTTTTAGACTTTGTAAGCAGAAGTCAGATGAGGTTGAAAATATTTCTAGCTTTGAATAGGAAGGTAATAAATGAGTGATGGCTTTGAGTAAAATGTGAAGGACTTTTTCCTTGGTGCAGTCTGGGATGTGTCTCCGATGCAGATCACTTTTTCGGTCGTAGATACTCGTGTCATCCTACCCTGTACGCTACAGGCTTCTGTACAACATAACAAGCTGACTAGAGAGTAGATGGTCTTTTAATACAGCAGCTTACTTTTGTAGTCTGATGTGGTTAACTTCATTAAAATTCTTGAACAGCGCAGGACGTGTCAGTGCCTCCCATTCAGGAGTGCTTGCCTGAAAAGTTCCTTTGCGGTGCTCACAGCAACAAAACCAAGTTTCTGCCTGAGGACCTGCAAAGAAACTCTGGTTTCCAATGGGGGTGAGATGCCTCATGTACAGAGGAACAGAACTTTCACCTCTTAGTTTTAATACATCTGGCCCTGCCAGGACTAACTCATATCTAGTCCTCTTATGCAAAACACAATGCTTAATACTCCAGATGTAACTTTAAAAAGGGGGAAAAACCAGAAAAAATACTGTAATTCCAGGCTAACATCCTACAGGTGTAAAAGGATAAAATTTGTACTTTAAAAGATGGACTCTATTTCTATTCTCCAAACCTCCCCAAATAATTTTTTTTAATCATTTTGGGTATGTTTAAACAGAGCTGGCCATTCCTTATAGGATCTTACATCTTCATAACAGAAATAAATGGAATTCCTCCTTGTTGTATGTGGTGATAAACAAGTAACTAATCTTTCTACTAAGCCCTTTTCAGCATTCAGTGGATCATTTCACATACAACACATTTACTAAAACTGAAACCAGCATGATTTCATTAGTCATAACTTAATAAACACATACAAATGGGCAAAACATTGTTTTACAAAATACAAGCAAACAGGATCACAGCTGCAGTATTTACATCTGTAGAGAATATTTACATAGGAAGACTTTTAAAAAGAAAAAGCTAAGGTGCGCAAACAATAATTATTTTCACAAGCACTTATTCTAGTATAGTAATAATACTGTATTATTGAGTGTTTCTTTCTGTTGATCAGAAGAAAATAAGAAAAAGAACGTGTGCACTAAGATTTGAGGTAGAATACAATTCACATGATTTAGGTTCTTAATTTAATGTAAATAAAGGAGGTGTGCAATAGATTAAATAGTCGCATGATTAGACAGTCCTGGAAAGTAGGCAGATGTAGGCAGGATCTAGGCTAGGAAGATCCCATTTTTCATTTAGTCTTTTTACCATAAAGGAAAGAACCCTGCTAAGATACAAATTAGAAGATATCTGCTCTTATCTTAACATACCTGGGACATGGATGGAAAGAATTAATCTGCCATTTTGCCTTTTCATTAATATACAATATATTAAACAGGGTAGTTTATAGCCAATGAAGAATTGTATTACTTTCCACACAATGCATTAAATTATTGTTGAAAAATATGAATTACATGAATATAAAACCAGTACAAATACTATAAAGTTAAATATCAATGTTTTCTTATATAGCTTGCTTTCTTCGTTAGCACTGTGGACAAAGATTGGGCATGTATCAGAAGATCACTGCAGGAAAAGAAGAGAAAACATCTTTGACTTCTTCCTACAGGTGATTTGGAAGATGTTAGTTTCTTAATCAAAATCAGTGAAAAAACTTCTATCACAACCATACATTATTATGAAAGAAGATTGACTTTGGCTGTAACAAAACATGACTATTCTCCAGGTGAAAAAGGCATTAAATAATCTATCCCACAGTGGCACAAAGGATTAGGAAATGTATTCCAGGGAATGCACAATATATTTCAGCAGATGGGCAAAAGACTGATTTTTTCCCCAAAACAAAATCATTGTTGTCTTTTATCCCCTCCTCTCTCAACCTTAAAACCTCAGTATTACCCTAGGCTCCATTTAACAGGTCACAAGAACATCCTTGCTTCCCATACATTCTTTATCAGTAGCATGAATATACGCATTATATTCTCAAAGAGTATATAGAAGTTCCATTTCAGGCAAATCAAAGGCTAATCTGCCTGTTCCGTGGTGGTTTTACATACTGCTGTAAAACTGATTCTACCAAAGACAAAAAGAAAATAATTTATAATCTATTTACATAAACTAGTGAGAGAAAGGCAAAAATAGGCCAAAAAAACCCCCAAATCTAATGGCTTCTATTATTTTTACTTGTACTGTATCATGTACAGCTTTTTTCTATGTACTGAAAATTAATAGCACAATTTCTATTCACATCAACAGCACAAAATTGAGCCCACAAGTAATTTTTCCACAGAAAGGAATATTCAGTGTTAGACAAGACAATAGTAATGTATCAAATGCATTCTGTTTCAATTGTATCCTGAAATGAAAAAAACATCAGTCACAGTGCAGCATAACACATTAAATAGGTTTTCTTCATTCATTTGGCTTCATTTTGATTTTCTATCTTCTCTGTAAAACTTTGCAAGAATTCAAAATGAAATAATGAAGCTTCATACATTAACTGACTCCTGTGAACACTTCTCTCTGAAAGTAGCTTTTAAAATTTATACAGGCATTAAACTTCTGTCTCAAAGCGGAAAACTGTTCAAAGGATCATAGCTTTAATGGAATTTTAGAAAAATGAATCTGGGTGGGGAAAGAGGTGGAGATTTGGAGTGAAACACATAAAAAAGGGTATCTGGCTGGGAAATGAATTTTTTATACACCAGCTGAAAAAACCAAACCACTATATAAAATACAGTCATTGCTGCTGTGAGTTGGTCTTCTTTTGAACTAAATGCTGTCACTCTAAGAACCAACTCAGAAACTCTGCAGCAGTAGATGCATTAGAGTCTTTTGTCCATGAATATGCACTCTGTGGCTTAAAAGCTGGATAAATCAAATGAAGTAATGAGAGAATATCATACATTTGCTTCCATCTAACAGATCCTCTGTTATGTTAACATCTGTGTAAATTCCATTTTCCTCTGTCATTATTAAAAATTGCCTAGTCAATTCTTTTCAACTAAAAGATGTGAAGTCATCATCTTTTTAGTATGCTAATCGACTACAAAATACTATCAGAGTAGACAGATAATGTCTAGCTCACTTATTTATCATGCCTACTACACACCTCCTAACATCAATAAACTCAGAAAACATTGAATTCGGTTTCTTCTGGAGCACCCTGAATAATCAACAGCTAGAAAGATGGGATAAGTGAACACATGATGACAATTTGGAATAGTCTGGCCAGAAAACCACAGGGACATTGTATGGTCAAAAGAAAGTTGAAAAAAAAATTAGACGTGAAAGCAGCAAAGCCTTATTTTCTATAGACCTTGTCAAATCTATCCTTAGGAAGCAGAGACATAAGTTGTTAAAGGCCAACTACGTTGTTGTGTTTTCTAAAGAAAAGCCTCCTATATTTAGCACTACTGTAACAGATTAGATGATTCACATTTTCACTACATTTGTCCTTTCACTCATCAGGGAACAACTTTCATAAGGGCAGAATTATTAGTATGCATTAGCATGTCTCGCTGGGACAGCAGGATTTCACCAGTGTTAGGAGCTCCAGCCTTTACGTCAGCAATGTGCACTGCTGCAGACTTTTTGAGATCTGAAAGACGGTGTGTTGAGGTTATTATATTTTCTCCCACGAGAACTGTGAGCTTTCACAGGAAGGTCAGAGGAAGAAAGAGGAACTTTGTGCTGGATCAGCCTGTTCTAATAGAAAGTTCAGGTTATTTCCACTCCTGCTCTTTGTCTGTCTGCTCTGGCAGCTCTTTAGGAAAGGGAATGTATTTTAGACATGTTTGTATAGTGCTTCCAATAAGGGCCTCATTTCAGCTGAGGACATTTATACGAGAAAAAGTATCTGACAGAGAACTGATGATCTTTATTCGACTTGCTTTACCCAGTGGAGACTTACAGAGATATGAATTTATCGAGCTCTGTGGGTTCGTGGCTTTCTAGTCGTATGCTTCCCCATATTCAGACGCCTTGCTTCAAGGGGCGGTTTACATCCGCTGCTCCTCACTCTGCTAACATGAATCATGCAGTCCAGGAAAAGGTCACAAACCTAAACTGTGTATTTGGGGTTCATGGATCTCAGAACGGCAAACGCTATCAAACTATACCTTGTAATCCATTTATTGACCAGGTAACTCTGTAATCTTCAGTATTTCAAGCTTTTGGGGATCCCACGCGAGTCTGCAGAATGCCATCACATGGTTATTCCAAATTTACAAAAACTCTCCACTGCACATATTTTTCATAATTTACGGGGTTTGCACCACCAGTATTTAAGAGAAGAGCAAAATCACTGTTATCAGCTCACCGATGCCCTCGTGTGGCCAGAAAACCTACTTGGTCTAAAGCAGAAAATACAGAACCAGGGGCGGTGGTGGGAAGGATAAAGGTCATGCTTTTGTCTCGAATTAAGAACTGCAGCTTTGCCCAGTTCAGTCTTAACGTCAGGAAAAGGTTGGATTTCTGTTAAAATGTTATAAAGTAAAACGTCACTTTTAAAAGAGGAAAAAAAAAATCATCAGTACAGACTAAAGTAGAACCTGAGCAATAAATCTAAACAAGATGGGATCACTAAAACTCCCAAATCAATTATTCTTCAGACAAACATCCAGCCTAAAAAATAAATTTAATCAGATGAACTTGTATTACCCTAAACTTTCAAGTACAAACTGCAGCTTCAGAAAATCAAAATAATAAAAAAAATGCATTCAATAAAAACAAAAATATTAATTCACTTAAAAGGGTGAATAATTCATGTAGAGTTCTGCATGGTTAGTTAAGTGGAATACAAATAGACTAAATGAGACTATTCAAGGAAGGGAATAAGATGATCGCCACCCAAAGATGGCAGAAAATCAAACAACTACAGATTTTCTGGTCTTAGCCCAAGTAACAGAGAAGACATAAAGGAAATCCCTTTCCATTTCTAAGAATCTATTTCCTTAAATCTGTAAATAATGCCTTGCACATCGAGGATGGGATTCAGATCCAGACTGCAGACAGCCAAAGGCAGGGACCTCCCAAGTAAGTCAGGTGTCTGAGGTGCCACTATGGGCAGTGATGTCTGAAGAGCCACACAGCATCTCCTTCCTCTTCAGGCTTTCTTGGTTACAATGGGAGCTCACACGCTTAGCTCAGAAGTGGGCACGGAAATGCCCACAGGTCTGGAGCTGGACCCTACGTGTTCTCTTTGCTGTTACTCTTCAGTATTCCCAAGTACAGCCACAGCAACTTCCCCGAGCTGCTTGTGTGCAAGTACATGCAAACGTTGTTTAAAGCAATGAAACTGAACTGCTTTTGCCTGTAAAAACTAAGCCTTATTTATTAAGTACAATATACCTGCTGCTTTTTTTGATCTAATACAGCCTGGAAAAGAAGCAGGGTAAAGGGTACAGTTGACCATGTCCATCCTTCTCTGGGAGGTAAATGTTTATCTCCTAACACTCCACCAAGGCTCATGCAAGGCTGTGTCGTGTTTACTGAGCACGGGTTTCAGTGAAAAATCGCAAGAAAGAAAAGGTGACCCTCTGTAAACAAGCTAAGATTTTAATAAGACAGTTTGATCAACAAACTCCCATGAGTTAGCCGAATTTGAGGCATGTTTTCAAAGAGTTTCACTAAGGCACAACTGCTGTAAAGGAAAACATAGACATTCACTTCATATAAATGAGAGCGATCTTTTTGTTATTAAAGTTTTAGTTCCACAACAACTGTACAGATGATTCCCAAAAACCTCTAAGGAAAGCATCTACATCATATTATGAAAACTCAAAGGCAGTTACACAACATTTCTTTTGTTCTGTAATAACACTATGAGGGAATGAAAGAAACAAATCTAAGAGTCCTTCCAAAAAAATCTACTGTAATTCAGGACTAAAAGCACTACTACCTCTCAGCCACATTCCCCTTGCCCTTGTTCTGGCCATACAATGGAGAAGTCAAATTGCAAAGATTGCCAACAACGATACCTTTTTTTTTTTTTTCTTTTTTTAAATTCCTCTGTAGATTTTACTAGGTAATATTTTTTTATACTGTATCATCCAGCATTCCTGATGATGTCCAGGTACTTCATGATTGCTCTGAACCTCTTAGTGTTGCAACTGGAGGCCAGTCCAATTGTGTCCACCTCCCTCCATTCTAAGAGATCAAAATGTGACTGGGAAAAAACAGGCTGTGAATACATCCACGGGAAGTTTCTCATTGTCTGAGCCCAGGTAAGTGCCTCAGCTATATTCTAGCTCTGTATCAAGCACACACCAGCTAAAATAACACCTCAGGTACAAAAGCCAGACAAAGGGCAGGACTTATGCCAACAGGTCTGTTAACTGGCTTACTACAGGTAAGGACCTGACAAAAGGAGGGAGAAGTATTGTTGCACTCCTCATGGCTAAGTATATGTGTAACATAGGGATCCTGAGATCTTTTTCCTAAATCACTCTAAAATCTCTTCTTCTAAATCCACTTCCAATTCCTGTTCAGTATGAAATACAGTCCCTGAGGGACTGGGTACCTGCAAAGTTATGACAATCTCCTGAGGTAATTCTAATTCAAGAGAGTCACGTCCAGATATGACATCTGGGCAAAAAAACTGAACTTTTTTGTGTGTGTGTGTGCGCGTGCGCGTGCATGTGTGTATCAATGTGTGTATGTATATGTGCACACACATAAATATATATGGATGTGAATATATACACATACACAACTATATATGCACCCCCCCCTCAATTTAACATGATTGTGTTTCTTCTAACTTTAACAATAAATCTGACATTTTTTGCATTATGATTACTTTAAAAATGTACTTGAGTTTGACTCCAGTTCAACACAGGTTTTACCTGAAGTCTAGGTAGGATAGGAACATATTTTAAATATATTTCTAATGATGGACCTGGCACCCCATAACAGCTACTTAGCATTTGCCTTTGCCCTCATCAGATCTAAAGGTTAAATGATGGATTGCAGAAGAAAGTTTGAATGTTGGGAACTTCTACTGAATCCTGAACTCATCAAAATGCCGTTTTTAGCAAAAAGCCCTTGCATCATGGAAAATTTGACTAGTTAAGACACACGAAAAAACCACCCTTAATTTTTTTAGTTATTGGTGATTAACACATATACATTGCTCTTTTACATTACTGACATGAACCTTATGTTCATGTCTTCTAGCTGTTCACAGGACGTAGAATAATTTATGTGTTCTGTTATCATTTTTGAGTGCTGCTATAAGACTGTGAAGACAGACATTTAAATCTGAGAAAAATATCTATTTATTGCATTTCTTGAGTTTTGCTGAGTATGTCTATACTCATCTCAGCTAAGTATGTTTCAACCTTGAGCTATCTAGAGTTGACGATTTGTTTTCTTGGGTGGCTGCACTACATTTACACACATTTTTTTTTCCCAATTTAAGGTATGTTCGTACTGATTGCAGCATTCCAGGATATTCAAGCTACTCAGCTTGGCAACACATATATAAAGTATGTTTATACATCCTTATGGGTGTATATCCCACCTCTGACACTGCAGTGCAGACGTACAGAGTAAACTTGAACAAGTGACCTGCCTTCCTTATGTCTCCGTTCCCTCCTGTGGAAAGGAATGATAATGCTTACTGGCTCCAGATCTTGCAATTAATTACATATTTAAATGTTTTGAAGTGTTTAAAGGGAAACGGTTAAGGATGGATGAAGTAACTTTCACTTATCCATTTAGCTAGTTACAATGATTCACGCTTTGCGGAAATACTGTATCAGTAAAACGTTAACTAGTCACTGCACAAACCAAAAGAACAAGCCTCTAGCGCTACTGAGAAAACGAATCGCAATTTAAGATAACAGCATTCATTTTTGACAGAAAGCTATTCTCTCAGTCAGTTCCCCAGGGCAGAAGATCTTGAATGAAAACTCCCAAAACCTTAATCTAAAGCCCTCTCTATTCTTACATACATTCCATTCACGTATCCTTTCAGTGTCAAGGCCTAAAACACACCCAAAATACATCCAAGTCATGCTGAGTTGTTCACCTCTGGGGCCTCTTGTAACAGAATGAGTCTGTGCCAGTACTGTGTGTATTTCTATCCACTACTGCAGAACTGCCCTTTGTGCATTTGTTGTTCAAACCACTGCTGAGAAGCAAACACAGGTTTTGGTTTTTTTTTTTTCCCCTCATTCATGTGTTTTTCTAGATTCATTCCAGCATCTTGGTTTTGTGATGCTGTGAACCCTAATGTGACTTAACTGTTCAGCTGGCTTTTTGCTAGAAAATAGACAGATCAGGTCAAATGGCAAAAGCAAAATGGGGAAAAAAAAGGGAGAAAACATTTCCAGGCTGCTTCTTGTCTCTGGAAGGGCCTGGTTTCCTAGCAAGGAATTGTCTAAATAAAGGTCTGCCCCCAAAGGTACACTGTTACTGACAGACACTGTGTGAATGCTCTTCAGTGACACGGGCTGTTGAAATGTTGAGCTGTTGACCCAGAGGGCAGAAACTTGCCTTGAGTAGGTGTCAGTCTCTCTCTTACACACTTCCTTTGGAGTGACCCACCTACAAAGAAGTACATGATTTTGAACACTGAGTGTTGCCCATCAATCTTGAGACTAAAGAGCTGGGATGATGGAGGTGTTTTGTTATTCAAGTTCTACGCAGCGCATGCGCCTTCTCCTGGGTGAGTATAGGTGTAATTTTACTACCTGAAGCAGAAGAAACTTCTGGTAGTTGGGCTACCAATGCCAAATATTTTATCTATTTTTAAACAGCTGGTATTAGCAAGGCTGGTGCTCACTCAGTTTGCATTTGCTGTATCTTTCCTCTGTTCAGTCCTATAGTATGTGATCTTGACATAATATTGGTTGAACTCGGATCATTCAAGAAACCCACCTGAGCTCTTATAGCAGATATAACCTGAGCCAAACATGTCAGATTTTTAAGTTTCTGAGGAAAATACACACTATACAGAACACCTATGTAGAGTGGGCCCCTGTTATAGGCCAAAGAGATGTCAGCAATAACCATCCTTGAAGAAGCAGGATGGTTCTTCTACTACCGAACAGGCAGGTCTGTGCTTTAAGATCTGCAGTCTACCAGGGGATTGTGATCTTGTTTTAGGATTACAGCAGAAAGATGGGAAAATGGAAAGAAGTGTCTTCGTTTGCTTGTTTGTTAACTATTCTCTTAGATGAAAACATCATTTCATTTCCAACTAGGTACCTGAACATTTATGAGGAAGGCTTGCCATAACGAAAACAAGAGAGAAGAGCCCACAGGAAAGCAAGAGTTGCAACTACTTAACTCATTAGGCCTTTATATATAGACACAAACACACAGCACTATAATTTCAAAAACTCATCTCATGCACATAAGATATGATGCCTCTACTGCAGGTTCCACACCTACGTTAAACAACACAGATACCAAAAAAACCCACCAAAATAAACTGCTAAGAAATCTCAGATTACAACAATGAGGGTTTTTTTTTTGGATCAATCAGATCATTTCTTTGGACAATCTTGGTACCAAAATAACAAGAGACTATTCGCAGCTTTTGGATGTTATTTTGCATGGTGATATTGTCTAGATGAAGACTACACAAGGATTGCCAAAAAATGTTGTGATTCAATTTCAAGGTTCAGATATATTATCATTAATTACAAGCCAATGCTTTTGTAATCTTTGACCAAGAACATTTTAATGCATTCAACAGGTTTCGGTATGTCCTAGGACCTTTGAAAACAACGACATTCTGAGTATAATCTTTACACAGCGTAAAACATTTTGGGCAACAGTCTACAGCAAGAGAACATTAAGTGGAATGAACCCAGAAATAAATGGTTTTGCTGATAATCATGGATAAATGCTTTACCATGTATTGAAATAACTCTAAACGATGTACCTTTAAGTATTTTTATGTAAGCATTGTAGTTTATCTAAATGAGACATAACAGTAAACAATGCTTACTGAAAAACAACAGTCCAACTATATTAGAATGCAATCAGTGTTTTTTCTATTTAATTTCTATCAATAACCCTTTGACACAAAAAGTAACACAAACGTATCAATGTCTGCCTATTGCCATGAAACTTTTAGGGCAAGATTTTAGAAATAAATTGTCTTTCAGATTCTTTTCAGATATTTGATAATGAAGTGACCTTGTTCTCAGAAACACCAAATAGTGAAAAAGCTCAACAATTTTTGGATTTCAAGTAGAGTTCACAGCTTTACATAATCCAGTATTTTGTTTAGATTTGGTATTTTAGGCACCTCAATTTTATAATTTCAGAACACTGTAGTCATATTTTGACTCTAAAACTTCAATAAATGAAGAAAACTTCTGACCTGCCTATATAAATGCAAACTTATGTGAACATAAACCGTATTTCCAGAAACTATTTTTGTAGCCTCGACTTCGGCAGTTTGAACTCTGCTGAATGTATCAACAATACAAAACAAATGTTGACTACTTTGAAGACTGCCATGACATTATATCAAGGGAGCCTAATTACTGATTATAAGTGGAACAGCTGTTTGTTTTCCTTACGTACATCCAGTTTATTTCTGAGATCTAACGTGTTTGCAAAAGCCAAAATGCAGACCTAGAAGACAGTACCAATAGTTCCAACTGAAGCCTGGTTGAAGATTTGTTTCCAGTTCTTTGAATCTGTATTTATATTGAAAGTCCTCTAATTCTTTTTTCTCTCAAAAGTCAGGAAGCTTCAGAGACATTCTGCGTGTTTTTGCAGAACAGTGATTCCCAACCACTTAGACAGGTCTTGTGTTGGTCTAAGAGTATCACCATGAAGGGCTAATAAGCTTTGCTAAACCTGTAGTAGCTTTGTGGGATGCAGCAACGGCAGCTTTTAGGGATGGGGAAATTGGGAGTGGGTGGGGAATTAATTCTAGTCATATGTGGAACAGTGAAAATTTTCTTAAATGAGCTTCTGGTACAAGATGATTGGGAAGGATGGATTTAGTCAAGGAATTGGACATGCCTCATTAAGCTCCAAGATACTTAACATGAGCATGAAACATTATACAAAAGAACGTGATTTTCATAGGCTTGAATGAACAGATCAACATGTGGTTGCAAAATTCTGTAAAAACAGGTATCAGGAAATATTAAGCTGCAGCTTTCTTAGAAAAGTAATTGTCTCTAGAACAGGAAACACTGGAATTCTTGCTATGCTTACCTTAAACAGGGAATCTACGTGAATATGTTTTTGAGCTAACAGGATCCTTTCATTTCCAGAAATGAATACCTTAATAAAGTACTGCTTCCATGTCTAGGTCCGTTGAAAAATTGAGTTAAGAACGAAACTGAAGGCCTTCATCCCCAAATAGCAAAGTATAGAGTTTACACAGCAACTATATATCTATTATCTTATTGGACAAATAAAATTAAATAAAATATTTAATTTATTGCTTATTGCTCTGTAACGCCTTTGTAAACAAAATTTCTTAGGTCTCATTAACTTTCCATTTAAAGCAAAGTGTGTAAAATAGAGAAACAGAAGTTAGTGATAATCATGCAAGTCTGAAGATCACACAGGAGGCTTTGTTCCAGCCTTTTGGCTCAAATCAAACAGTATGTCATTTTGAGTTCTGACAAACCACTGACTTGAGCTATACACCCTGTGTTGACAGAGGAAAGAAGAAAGCTATTCTAAGAAGACTTTACCCTGGAATGTGCTTACTAATTAGAAAGGCAGGCTGTCAGAAGAGAGAAATTCTACAACAGATCTTGAAAACTCCTTTGTGACCGTGGGAAAACTTCTTAGCCTTTTTTTTAAAATGGTTACTTGATATTACTAGTTAAAAAACTTAAAATTTTCTGATGATGTACACTTTCCAAGTCAGTATTCTCTAATCTTTAGTTGACTATGATTGACAGTACAGTAATAGTGTTGAATAAATTCACAAGTTATCAAAAAAAAAAAAGGAAGGAAAAACAACTATTAAAACAAGTAAAACTCTTAACTGATCCTCCTGTCTGTTCTCATTTCTACTAGTCAACTTGATCAGTAGATGAAATTGGGCTGGTGTAAACCGACTATATCTGACCATAAGATGGTGCTAGTGCTACTGCAGTGTTAAAAAAATGGTACTGCTAAAGCAACAAGCATCCACACAAACGTGCTACTGGGTAATAGTTTCCTTTTCTCGTGACTTTTATGAAAGACATTTGCTGAGGTCCAGTAACAAGAACTTGTCAGTTCTTGCACAAGTTTCTGTAACTGCAGAACGTCTTATAGAAAGGGAGCTTAGAGTGGGAATAGAAAGTGAAAGACGATCTATGTTTTTGGCCTAATCTCATTTACACTTGAGACACCTGGACACCTTTTAAACAAAAATATAGAGAGATCTAATTTAGAAAAGACTCACCCTGTTTTCCCATGCTAATGTGCTATGAAAATGGTTACAGAAATTCATGAAACAGAAATAATTGCAACGGTAGAGACAGGATCTTCCTAGTCAAAAGTGGCGTAGTCCTCCTAAAGCACAGTCTATTTCTTTGAAGTAAAGTGGTAACTTCTCCAATCACTAAGAGAAATTAAAGATGCAATTGAACAGTCCTGAATTTTCCCTCTGTGTTGTAATGGTGATCATACATATTAGCCAGTACATTAACACTTGTGTATACATACATATATGCACACACAGCATACATGTATATGCTGTGTATTTTCAACATCTACCTAAACATTCCTAAACATGAGAACATGGTTGTATGGACACCCTTGTAACTCTGCTCAGCTGGGAGAATCTTCAAATTAGCCAAAGGCATGACTGTGAACTCACAGTATCTTCCACCTAGGTTTCAAGTTTCCTTTCTAAAGTACAAACACAATAATTTTTTCCAAGTATTTGAACTTTGGAAAAGTATATGCTTTCCTTAAAAATTAATATAATTATTCTACATTTTGAAAGTCACAGTTAAAAATCAGCAGGAGATAAAGAATTGATTTGCATTTAAATGTACTGGAATTTGGCAAAAATACAAACACTGCAAGACAAAGAGACTGTCAGTAACCATAATTACAGGGGGCACAAATAAGCTTTTTAATTAAGCTATTGTGTCTTTTTTTTTCAGTGAAGACATCTATTCAATTTTTCTCGCAGCCGTATTTCTACTTGACAGTGTTTTTCAACACAGCTCTCCCTTGATCCCTCTCCCAGTTGAAAACTCATTTGCAACTCAGTTTGTTAAATGTTTTTCACTTCAGGTTTTCAGTTTGTGAACTCCTACCTGCACAGGACGACCATCTTCTTGGCCAATCATGTTCCTCCAGTCGTGCAGCGATCGCTGGAGGCTTTCCAGCCCAGTCTCCCAAAGCCTCACACCGCCTCCCATGTCCACACTAACCAAACCTACTTTGCCCAGTGGTGCCAACAGGGCATCGGCGTCCGAGATCTTAGAGAGCCAAGATGTATATGGAGAGAGAGATTGTGATCTGAAAAACAAGAATTATTGTGATTTTTATTGAAGCTGCAATTAAAAAAAGGATGAGTATTTCTGTAGTTAAGGTGACAATTAAATGAAATTACATCCTCATTCCATAAGAGACTATAACTAAGCTCTGCAGACCCACTATTCATCTGAAACATTCCACCTGCTGAAACTGGATATGACCAAAAAGTACTTGTCAGTATATAAAGCACTATAAAAGACCAGGCTGAAAGGGAATGTGTTGCCTAACCCACTGCTCTACCTTATCTATCTGAAAACAGTCAGTCTTTACAAAAAAACAGAAAGAATATGAAAAATTTAAAAATGTGCCACAGAAAAATACAAAACTACAAAAGAAATAGGAAAGAACATGACCTGGGCACTGAGGAAAATACTCTTCCATTAACTTAAAGTAATACCTTTCTCTAATGCTTTAATAAAAAATGAAGATTTAAACACTCATTTAAAGATGGCACAGCTTTAGGCAGAGAGAATCTTAGCACTGTTTTAAACAGTCAGCTTGCAGACAAACATTTACTGCTGAAACAGAGGGCCTAATAGCTACATAATACGAAGGGAAATTTAGATAAAGTAGGAAAGATTATTTGCATTTTTTGAGTACTGTTAATGATATGCATAATAACTTGGCAACTTGTACTAATGCTACAATTAATAATCTTCAAAGATAAAAGAAGCAGTAACACATACGCGTCTACCTATGACTATATGCTGAAATTGCCACGTACTGATTCAATTGAAGAAGAGTTACCTTAGCATTTGACCAGGCTAACTATGCCAGAAGGAGGAAAGGTTGTTAGATTTTAGCATAGAACTATTCATATATATGAAAAGTCACTTTATCAGTTCTTAATGGAGTACATAAAATCTGGACTTCTGCTCAGATTTGCCATAAATAGCTTAAATCCTCATACTAGGTTAAGGGTCATGATGCTGAAGTTTGGCTTTGTAATTTTTGTAATTTCTTATAAAATCCAAGTGTATAATAAAGTGTGGTTCGCTACTATTTCTATGTTAATGCCTTACATTTTTGAACGACTGTGTAAGATGTAGGTCAATGGATCAAGTATAAAATGGTGAACAGTCCAAAATTAATTCTCTATTAATTCAAAAATTCCACATATTATTAATGAAGCAGAATTAATTTAAACAAGAATCAATTAATATTGTCATAACCAACATCAAATGGATAGAATTAAAAAAAAACTAAACAAAAAAACCTGATGTGTGGGTTTCATAGATGTGGTATTTAAACATGCAAAGTTGAGAGACTGCTATTTAAACCAAAAACTTTTATTATTATTATTATTGCAGTGGAAAATGACAATTTGTAACAAAAATACAACATTTGTATCATAAAACATTTGCAAATATGCTCTACAATGGTGACAGACAGATGTTAAAACCAAATAGAAGCCGCACAGTCTGGCTATATTAACATATCATACAAGATCCTTGTTTATCATGCAAGATACTTGTGAGGGAATGTATACTTCCCAAAGGGAGAACCAAAACATAGAGAAGCTCAAGTTATTTTCAAGGTGAACTTTATACTGGACGGGAACTTGATTCCTGGTTTCCTAACACCTAGCACTGGATCATTCTGCCTGTCTTTGTTAGACCCTAAAGACAGAGAAAAAGGAAAAGAAAAAAAAAGATAGCAAAACAAAACGAAACAAAACAAGGCAGGGGATAAAGTGGGTGAAGAGGGGGAAAGAGCAAAGGGAATGAAAATCAGAAGATAAATCTACCTTTCATATTTACTAATTAATTGTTACATTTTCATTGATATCACCTAGTAAACAGATAAAAAAAGGTTGACAAAAACATGCTGCAACAGTTACAGAATTTTACACACTAGGTATGAACTATTCTTACTTTCCACATCAGAATAAATATTTGCTTATCCTGAGGTAATAATACACACTAAATTCCCTTTGCTCTTCCTGTAAGACAGAGGCTGCTCTAATCAATAAAATCACTTACCTAGGAATGGCAATGTATTTGATTTTCTTTGAGTTAAGATCTGTTACTTCCAAGTATCCAGCAGCTTGTGGAGGAGTGACATCTGAAAATAAACAGACATGTATTTTCCTGCTGCATGATTAACTGGTTATTGCATTTGCATTTAGCAGATTAAATTTGAACATTTCATTATACAATACCTGCCAGAAAGTGATAAGCTTTCACATTCAACACAGGAGTATAACTTGCAAATATGGAATTGTTTTACTATTTTGATAGTGAGCAACTAGACAGGCACAATTATAAAAGAACAATGTATTTGTATAGCAAATGTCAAAATTACACACAAATATAGCCCTACTCACAAAAGCGCTAATCAGGCATTACTGCAATCCCTAACTCACTGCTTTTATCTGTCACTGAAGACAATGTCAGCTGTATATCCGACTTTAAAGGCATATTGAGGAGCATTTCAAAACTTTGTGCTTATGATTCCCACTTGAAGATTTCTCAATAATATTAACCTAAATGTTGTTGCCTTAAATTGAACCACTCTTTTTGCAGGTAGATTCTCAGTATGCAAAGATTTTATAACTCCATAGTAAATAGCCCTAGACTATCAGGCATTTAATATTCTGTTTATAGATAGTTTAATGAATACAGCTAATACTATGGTCCCTTCTTCAGAAAGAAATGTGTGTGTGTGCCTACACTCTGCCTGGGCTCAAAAGTGGCTTCCAGTTAGGAGCTGGCTTTTATCTGCCTGGAATAAATTGAGGCACTTATGTTTTTTTCAGTAAAAAAACCAGAAGACTGAATTACACTGCATAGAATGGGTACAAAATACCATTGTCACAAGATGAAAGCAAGTCTAGATTTCCTTCTGAAACATATCTTTTATCTCCTTGAAATGAAGGAGAGCCTCAAGTTACCTGCAGAAGTGTTGATGCTTGCACACAGCACACACAAAGAAGACCAGTAAGATCAGCTGTATAAGGGGATCTAATATTCAAATAAGTATAAAGAATAACCCACAGCAGCACTTTATGCATATCTATTGTATCTACATATCTATAGGATGCATATCTATAGTAGCACATCTATTGACTTTACTCATCTTCATAAAAATGGAAGTATCAAACATATTGGAAACAGGAAAAAAAAAAGGTCTGGAAAAATGCAGGTTTGTGAGCCACAGAGCACTTTTTGTTTTGCCTAGATTTTGTTAGTGTTTTAAAATGTGCTCTGTCTTTCAATAGTAATGGAGAATAAGACACATATTAAAAATTCATATGAAAATCTTGAACATAGAGGCGATACTGAACTGGAAGGGGTAGAACTGTGGGATAAGAATTAAAAATTCAGTTAATAAATTAGAGAACACAAATCAACCAAATTAAATTGTAGAAAGACAAAGGACTAGAGAGTACGAAGCTGAAGAAAAGGTAATCAAATGTTTAAATGCAACATAGGAACAATTGGCCATGCCCCAGAACTGCAGTCAAGAATCTTACGATGAAACATGAACATCAGACCTAAACAAGTGCAATTTTTTCCTCTTTTGCTGAAGCCCGACTGAGAAGAATAGCTATGCGCAGCTCTAGACATCAAACCTCAAGGAAAACATAGAAACATGAGATAGCCCTGGGGGTGACAAAGAGGTTAGAACAGATGGGCTATAAGGACAAATATAAGGAATTAACTTTTTTTGTCTAAAAAGATACTTTTGTTTTAATAACACATGTCCCATAATACTGAAAACATCCTTATAGAGAGAGCAATATTATCCTGACTGTGTGGAGGTGACATGAAGTACTTAGCTTTGTTTACAGCAAAAAAAGCTGGATACTAGGAAAAGCTTTTCTTATACAAGGAGAGTGAAGCATTACAATAGGCCAATTGTTTGACAAACATCAGTTAAGAAGAGTCTGAACATGTGTCATCCTGTCCCAATATAAATAGATGATGTGTTGAGGTTATTCCTGTAACTCTGTGTGTTACACTACATGCTGTTCCAGTTACTGTCACACTAATAGAGACACACTCTAGTAATAGACTGTTATTTTATATTCATATATAGAAAGTGCTGAGAATCCAAGTAAATATTTGCTCTCAAGTAGCTCTCATTTCTATAGCTTTGTTTTTAGAATAAACATTAACACTTATTTGCTGGATTCTGCCATGATCTCTTGTCTGAGTTTATATTTTGTGGTCATACATCTATTTGATAGTCTTTGGGGAAATTATTACTTGTTATGTTTTTTTTTTCAAACATAACTATTACCCTGGTTTACAGTTCCAATAAAACATAAAGGAAATTATTTATTTGCTTGTTGTTCGTGGAGCAGTTTCGGTAGTACATATTGGAGCATGCTAGAATTTGGCTGAGTACTTTGAATTATTAATAGAAATGGAAGGTTGTGTGCCAGAACTGACCAGTTGTCCAAGAAGATGAGAAAGAAAGCCTGATAGATATGCAAATTGAAGCAAAAATGACTTCTCAAAGGCAACATAAGACATTAGTGCAAGAACTTCAAGGGACTGCCACATACTCAGTTTTACGTAATAGGATGCCTTTGCTTCACTACACCATCTCCCAGCAAAGGATACAAAGACTTATGAACAAAGCCTTATACAACTTCTGTAGGTAAGTAACTACAGGTTTCCAATACAGAGACAACAGCACAGACAAATCATCAAATGTTCAAAGGCCCCTATGAATTATGCAGCACAATCAGGAATAAGCAACCTGAATCTCCAAGGTACCAAGACTGTTAAGTAGATCCTGGTAGTAGTTAAATGTGCATTCAATTAAATATTCTGTCAATGAGTGAGATTGAGAGGCAAACTCCAGAAGAAACAATAGCCCAGCAGAGAGGGTTGCAAATACGGGATCTCAAATGGGCACAGCAAGGACTAGTACCTTATTATCTCACCTTCCAAGCGAGTACATGAATGCATATCTCTTTTCTTCTGTCTTCCCTTTTTCACTTGGAAAGATTTTGGATTAATGCCATAACAATGGCAATGCTAGGTCCCTTTAATCTAGTATCCTGTCTCCAAGACCACTTAGATGCTTGAAAAGTTTAAGAACAGATAAGCACACACAGTACTTTTCTCAAGTCACCAATCAGTTCCAATCTAGGGTCTTCTTAAGCTGAATGTGGTGTCTATGTTTTTATGTCTATGTACTTAGTAACTTTCCATGAGTTTGTCCAGTTTTCCTTTGGATCCATGTTTCTGCATTCACAACATCCTCTGGGAAGCAGTTTCACAGGTTGGTTCCCTGCTCTGTGAAGAACCACCTCTTGTTTGTTTTGATGGAAGTTCATATTAGCTTCATTAGCTGCCCCCTAACTCTGGTACCGAGTATAAAATTGTTGCTTTTTCCACATCTCTATGCCATACATATTCTTGTAGAACTCCACCATATGCCCCTTTCCTGATCTTGTCTTCATAAGCAGGAGATTTGGCTGACATAATCTTCCTCATCCTTGTTGTCCTTTTCTGAACTTATCCCAGTTCAGCTTTCTCCCACCTTGAGACGGAGGACCAAAACTACACAGTGTTAGGGACACATGGATTTACACAACAGCACAAAGATGTTCTCTGTTTTTTCTCTGTTTCTTCCCTAGTAATTCTTAATATTTGATTTGCTTTTTTGACTGTTACTGAGCTTTGAACCGATATTTTAATGAAACTATCTATCATAACACCAAAATCATGCTCCTGAGATGTACTGATCAGCCCCCTCATTTTAGATGTAGAATTAGAACTCTTCCTTCCTTTCTTCCTGCACATTGTATTTATCTATACTGAATTTCATCTGCCATTTCTGTCGCAGTCAGCATTGTAGTCCTTCTGTAATCCTTCATGGTGAATCCCTTCTACCATGAATAACAACCAGCATCATCAGCAAACACTGTCACCTCACTGTTCATTCATTTTTCCATTTTTTTCATGCCCGTGCTGAGTAGCACAGGTCTCTGAAGGACTCCACTCAGCTCCTCCTCCACTAGAAAAACTGGTCATTAACTGATAAATGGAAATGTCTGAGGTCCTGAAAAAAGCTATGGAATAGAAAACTTAGAGCCTTGCTCAGGTCCAATTTCATTGTATCAGTAAGCTCATATTAAACATGAGTCAGTTAAGATCAACTTTGGTAATTCATAAATTAAAATGTCATTTAGAAAAGAAAAATCAATGATAATGATCTCCAAGAAGGCCTTAAATCTTTCAACTTATATGGCCATAAAGCACTGTACAAATGATACCTCATAAAATTTTCTATAAATTTCTATAAATTCTATAAAGCTATCAATCACTATTCACTCGTTCAGACAGAAGCCAATTCTCAGGCAGATGATTTGCTCAGGTCACTGGTATCCAGGATTCATGAAGAAAGTCCCGTGGTTTTTCATTACATTTATGTGGCATTATGAAGTGTTATGTATCACAGCAACTTAAAAGACTTTTAGAAATAACTGTCAAGATCACAATTTTAGGTACCATTTGGAAGCACTGTATCCCTCCCTCACTCCCAAATTTATAAACTAATTTTAACAAAATCAGAAGATTTACCTTCTGAATTTTTATACCATCCACTTCAGAGTCAGATTTTTATTTTACCATGAAGGCCTAAAAAAAATGGCCATCTGACCCATAAGCATTTTATAAAGTATGAGAAGATTACAGCCTGAAGTAGTAAAATTAGTTCCAAGATCATCATGACAACTCTAACTATGTTTTAATAAGTTTGATCTTTTTAAACGCTATTTTTTTTTTAGAAATGGAGGTAACTTCTGTTTTCTATCCTGTTTATGTCCTTGACTTTGCTTCTTTAGTCAAGTGGCTGCATTATCCTTTTAGTAATAAATAAAAGGACTTCTCTACACAGGTAAATTAATCTGCACTAAATGAGGGCAGACATATTAGATAATTTATTTTGTAAAAGGGAGTTAATTTGGAATAAAGAGTTTATTCTGCAACAGAAAGTTCAAATATAGATCAAATCAGGAACAGCTCCTTGAGCTGATGAATTAAAAAAACCTGCCATTCTACCATGTACAAATATTTTGAGGGGTTTCAGTTTTGATAGTGACCTTTCCGTGGAGATTTCTAGAGGTAATTAATGCAAAACTCACAAATGCTGTTATTTAGCACTAATTGGTATATTTTTAGTTATTAGCTGAAGAAGCTAAAGATACAACGATAACAGAAAGCTTGGCATGGCAGCACAAAAAAGTCTGAAGGTCTGTAGTCTACACCTGCTTTATCAGTGTACAAGTGGAAGACGGTTTTGCTGTATGTGAATGTTGCTCATGCAACATTCTCTTGGGCAAGAGAAGAACTAAAAAGTCTGTGTCTCTTCAGTTTGGAGAGAAGGCAGATGTGACTGAAGTTTCAAAGTCATGAAGTTGATAATTAAGGTGAATGCAGAACTATTATTCACCCAATCCTGCAATGCGAGAATGAGGGGCACTTGATAAACCTGGTAGGAGATCACAGAGAGTAGAGAACTTGCAAGCTTTCTGGGGAGACACACAAGTTCAAAGAGGGACCAAACTTGTGGACAATAGGTCTATAAAAGGAGATTTCAAGGCTGAGGCAAGGATGTCCCCTGCAACATCCCTAGCAAAAGAACTGCAAATGCTGAGAAAGTATGAAGGGAAAGATACAGAAGGGACAAGACTCACATGCATTCCCAAAATAACCTCTCCTATTTGCCCTGCTGGAAACAGAATACTGAGCTAGACAGACAACAGGTTTGTCTTATTACTGTGTGTCTGCGTGGCACTTGAGTAAAGGTTGGAAATACTGCTGGAGGGTGATTTCTGAACTGGAATGACCATGATTCCAGTTCCCATTGGAATATGGTTCCCAGTGTGGACAGAGGGAGATCTCATCTACTGGGATAGTCACAGTGTAGGTAGCTTGTTAATTCCTCTGAAGTCTAATTCAGCATGTTAATAAGATAAAAATTAATTTAAAAAATGAGTGCAACTACTTTCATTCCTCCTCATGCTTGCTTTGGGATTCTTTAAACACTTTTTGGAAAAATTAATGAGTGATTGCAGTTTACAAAACAAAAACAAGTGTGTACAGTTGTTGCAGTACAAGTATATGAACCTCTTACCTTTTGGGTAAATGTCTTTCAAAGGCACATCTCCAGGTGCTAAAATTCTGACTATTTGATTAGAAGCCAATAAAGTTACACAATTGGTTTGTTTTGCAGTTCCTGTTTTCCTCCGGGCTCCATAATAAAATGGATCAGAAGGAGAAGCATGTTTGCGACTCAGAGAGGAGTTTCTTTTCCAGCTATAGACTTCACTAGGAGACTGCAAGAGAGAAGGAGTCTACTGAATAAAACGTTACTATTCTTGAGCCTAAGAACAAACACTTCTTGGCAAGTTCCACTTCTTATCTGATTTCAAATCAAATGCAGCTACTGTGGTTACCTCTCATGATACCACATGACAAGGAAAAGACCTGGATTATTTTGTCATTAAAAACTCCTATAGGAGTGAAAAACAACGGACTACCTACACAAGTTTTAGGAATTGAGACTCTCTGAAGATCTGAAGTTGAATCAACTTTTTTTTTTTTTTTCATGTAGAACCAGGAACACAAAGCACTGAAATAATCTAATCTGGAATCAAACAATGTAACAAACTGTTACGATAATCTAAGTTTCCACTAATGTAGATAAATGCAAACAGATATTTCGGTAATCAGTCCAAAGCTAGACATTAAGGCTGGGATTTGGCTTCAGGTTCAGAGACATAAATGTAGGTATCCATATGTGAGCCAGGTGCTTCATCTCCTGCTACAGCCAGTAGAGCCTAGAGAATAAAGCATCTCATCTTGAAGAAGGTCTCTATGTTTGGTCAGCTGAGCATTGCTACTACCAACAAGAGTTTAGGTACTTTGTTCATATTAAACACCTACAACTTCAACACTAAATAGTGAATCTGAAGTCTTGTTACATCACCTCACATTCACCTTTAGCACTCCATCTCTGACATCCACATGGACTTTTAAAATCATGTGTAAGGAAAGAAAAGGCCTCAGTCTAAATCAGGGAGAGCAAAATGCTTCATGACCAGTGTTGGTACTGAAGTGTATAGCATCTTTAGTACTCCTTCCTCTAGACCATCTCCCTTTTCCAGCAATTAACTCACATATATTCTAAATAATATAAAAAGCTAGTATAATCATTCTGGTAATATAAATACAAATCAGGTAAAATTCAAAAGCTAACTGCAAAGATAGAGAATGTCTTACTGACAGAAACATATTTTTTGAATCATTTTGGATTTCAGAGTATTTTCTTCAATCATTTGGCTTTCCCAAACTTCATGGCTGTTAACAGTTAAATTTTCTAATTTGTCCCAATTTATTAAGCAAACATGATATAGAATTATTTATTACAGAAGCATCATCCTTTTTATGTACTCACTAGGTAGTAAATATAAAGAAATCCAAAAAATTAAACATACTGCTTTTATTTTCCCTGGGTTTACCTCCACTCCTTCCAACAGCCTTAGTCATTACACTCTTAAGTTTCACTTTCCTTTCTGGTCCTTTTCTAATTGTGTCACAGGAGCGAGCAGATTACATGCAGCATTTACACTTAACTACATTATTAAGGAGTGAAGGGACTGTATAGTTTTTGTTACCATTTTCCGTATCTTTTTTCTTTTTCTTAAATCTAGAGTCTTGCTAGTGCTGCACACTGGGTAAAAAGTTCACACTGAACAGTTCAAAATGATACTGATATCCTTTTTCTCAGTGGTTATATTTAATTAAAAATCTATAAAAACACATGATTTAGAAAATATTCCTCTAGCCAGCACTACTCAGAACTTACCTACAATGAGTTTTATCATTATGCTGTCCAATTTCTTATTATTTCAAACTCCACTGAAATCCCTCTAGATTAGACTACCCTACCAAATGGTGTACACTACATGAATTTGTCATACTGTCATTCCCTTCCTTTTCCATATCATTTGGTAAACAGGTACTTAACCGGTTACAGAATAAATGAGATCATTTTACTTCATTGTATAATAATGCTGAGTATTTACCAAGAGGTCTGGGAAACCAATAACAATAGTAGCATAACTATGTTCATCTGAGAAAATCCTGTTGGGGGAGCTGATCTTTTGTCCCACAGCTGCACTGAGGTTTTCTGAAGATAGCTGGTCACTTGAAACTGCATGTGGCACACACAGTTCTGATGCTAAACAGGGAAATTAAACAAAATGAAAGTAATTAAATCCAGATGTGCAATAGGAAACAATATTAACTGTAAGAGTGCTGAGCACTGATCATTGCTATTACTTTGAGCATAAAATTATATAAAAGCAGAAGATTTGATTATACTATAACACAGAGAAGAGGTCAGGAAATAATGTTACTTTTGTAGAGTTAAGTACTTAAAATCAGGAAATACTAACTTTGTAGTTGCTTATACTACTTAATTTTGCCCTCTACTGTGCAAATGAGGCAGGAAGCCTATGGAATAGAACAGCATGTGATCTCACTGAAGACTGTTACAATGCAAATGCACAAAAAGGCAAAATGTAGGTTTGCACAGGTAAGTGTCAGTGTGACATTTCTTGTCATCACAATTTCAATAATGTTTGTAACACATTTCTGGTAAATAATCGTTTAGTTTTCTTTTTTTTTAAGCTAAGGGAAACTAAATTTTATTCTGTGCAATTGTAACAGCCCTTTACCTCTCCTCAAATTATCGACACAGTCAGAACCCACTATCTTTAGTTCTGCAGCATACACTATTTACACTTAAACGGGCAGACTAATTCATCTACCTGGCAGCGGGAGAAAATCTTTTCTCCCCCAAAGGATGAATGGGCTACTGGTTTGAGTCAGTGGGAAAACCACACTGTTCTACCTTTTCTTAGTTCTCCTGCCACAGGTTCTGTGCAAAGAATGAGAACAGGCTGAAGATGTTACATTTGGGGTTTGCTGGATGATTTGGTAAAAAGTGGAGAGGGGATATAGTAACTTTTTAGATTGGAAGAAATAAGATAACTAACTATAAAAATAGCACAAAAAGCATGCAGCAATAAACTGTCCATAAATACTTTGAGACTGGAAATTATAATAACGTTTCTACCCATCTGAGGAATGATACTCTATAATGGTTTCTATATAAGGTAGTAAGAGGAAGGAAACTACTGTGCTCTGATGGAGCTTGATAAGCTGATAGAGTAAACTGTACAAGAGATAAAAAGGATCCTAGATATTTAAGCTGTCTCTAGACTCTTTGGTATTCAATTTATTGCTGTTTGTGTAAAATAAGCCGTACTTGTTATTTGTCAATAACATTTGCTTGTATCGTGTTTACACTGTGTTAATCACATTCTTCACACTTATGCTAGCCACAAGCATCCGGATTTTTTCCCTCTTTAACAGATATAAAGTGGTTTCTCTATTTTTTCCTTCTGTCTCTCTCAGACACACTGGAGATAGGCCAAATCCTGTAAACTGTTAGGTGGGATGCACAGGTACTTCCAGTGTTATTAAACCAGGTAGACCAAAGACTTTGTGTACCGTGATCAAATGCTCAGGGTTGAAAATGTCATCAGATCTGAAGACAGGCAGATCTTACCAGGCAGAATGATGACCACTGGAGATTCTGCCTTCTTATGTAGCTAAGACATGCCTCAATGCCTAACACCATCTGGGAATTTTACTGAACAAATTCCCCCTATCTTTTAACACAGGTGTGATGGTCTCAATGGCCTCCTGTATGCTATCTGCAGAACTTTAGAAACGGTGACTTCTGTTCTGCTTTAACAGTAGGTCTTTTGTATTTTACAAGTGTTGGGAAATGTCTTCCAGCTCATTTGAGTGTGTGTGACAGACCTGTAACAGTATACAGACTGGACTCATCAACATATTTGGTCCCTTCTATCGCTACGTTCTAATTCCTGCCTAGTTGTTTTTTTTCCTTTTTCATTCTGTATGCTTGTACCTTTCCCAAAAGCCTGTGACTGAGGGTCTTAAATGCTACAACGAAACAAAGATGCTTTATTCGAATAACCTGAAGTTTGAGCATGGAATTTGCCATGCTTTGTGTAAAGTTATTATTAACCAAACATGATAAGGGGAGGACAAAAAGAGAATCAGAGAGAAGGTTACCCAGACCTTTAAAGTAAAAGAGCCTTGTTTGTGCAGCTGCAAACACAGAAATAATTAAAAAAAAACCAAAACAAAGAACAAGCCAAGCTTGCATTCAATACCCAAGCTTGCATTCAATACCCGTTGTTAAGCCAAATCCCATGTCAGCTGGCTCTTCACTCAATGCATACAGCTGGCAAACCTCACTGTCTTCAGCTTCCATATGGTTACGCTTGGTTAAAAGAAGTTTCCTGTAAAGGATACACATTTATAATAATTCCTGATTAAGTGCTTGTAACTCTAAACAAGGACTTTTATCTTCTGAAATAGTGAAAACATTCTACATTTATATAAACAAGGTAATCAACACCTTTTGCTAAAACTAAACACAATTTACCAAACATCTGTGAGATAGGAAAGGGTAAGTCAGCAAGTGGCAGATTTGTCTTCTGGTAACTATTTACACACCTTTATTTGCTATGCATTTATAAAAATAAGACAGCAGAGTACTATTTTTTTCACATGACGATGAAAGTAAAGCAAGCAGGCACTAACTCTGGATGATATGGCTGTATTTCCAAAGCTAGGTCCACCAACATTCTCATTTCTGAAGACCAACACCACCTCAGTAAAAACAGTATTTACATGCACACAATCAAAGCTAGTCTAGATTTTCAGAGGCATGAATTCAGGCAGACATACCCTGTTCACTTCCTACTCTAAAAGCCCACCTGCATGTTCACCAGAGCAAATCTGAACCTTAAACACCAACTGTTTAACTCTAGCCAGTCTCACAAATTGAAAAAGCAACTCTGAGATCAGGTGAATATAAACAAGACACAAACAAGAAATAATGGCATCAAGAAAATTGGGCTTAACTAACTGATTTGTTCCATTTTCCACCAAGAGCCATCGGTCTTCAGCTGCCAGGAAAACAGACTTCAGGTTGATCGGAAGTGAGATGGTATGAGTTTGACCCTCTAATACATCCAGTACAATAAGGTGGTTTCTGTAAAATTGGAAGCCAAGAAAAGAATAATCAGATAGGGATGTACACAATGAAATCTGTTACAAATCAATATAATACAAGGATATAATCTACTCTCACCCTGCTTCTTTGTAGAACACCAGCCAGTTTTTGTGTGAAAACTCTCGGCACATTTTGTAGTTGCTCTGTATAAAAATACATCATGCAGCAATTAGTGTTTGCTAGATTCGTCCCAGTGAGTTTCCTCGACTCCCCTGAAAGTGTACTACCTTTTTCCTTTATTTAGAATAATCCACAGCACTAATTACCTCTCAAAATGCTATCTAGCCTGCCTTGTCCCAAGTCATATAGTTGCATCATAATTGAGTTCATTATTTTGGACATAATCCCTTGTAACAAAATGTTGCATTATTTCTAGTTCTAGCTCCAAAGAGGGATATTTTAAAGATACATATCCTCAGATAATACAACTTATATTTTTCATATCACTGTTCCATAACAATGCTATTTCATGTGTAAGGCACTTAAACATAAATAAGAGTAAACAATTAAGTGCTCGGGCCATAAAAGCAGAAAGAGAAATTATTTCCTGGGCCAGTATAATAGATGCAAGTGCTATTCCTCACCATCTCTTCTTTGCTGCTCCACCAAGACGTTCTCTTAGGAGACTCTTGAGCATCAGGTAAGAGTAGAAGTCGGTGAAGGGCACCATTGTTTGTATCCAGCAACAACACAACATTGCTCTGTAAACAAAATGTAGATCTGTGTAAATCTCAAGTCCATTTAATAGACTACAATAAATCTATCTGAAGCATTTTTGCAACTCTAGCAACTTAGGACATTTTGAAAAGATGATATAGATTTTGTTGGAAAACAGGCTGAATCTTCTTGGTTCATTTCAAAGCTCATGGAGAAATTTAGAGGTTAAGTACATGAAAAAAGGGCTGGAATTATATTCCATTTTTTTCCATAATGTTTTATCTATACATCTCACATTCACTTCCACATAAACTCTAGGAACTAGACTAGTATGGCTTACATGTCTAAGCTATAGTCAGCTACAGGGGAGAGACAGACCAATTTTGTTCTGTCAAGACACTAAAAACATTTAATTTCAGTTTTTATGTTTTCTTAACATTCCTCTAAAGTACTCATTACTTACTTTACACTGAAGGTGAAAAACTGGTGAGAGAAGAAATGGCTTAGTACTTTCTCTCCAAGTTCATACTTTTAAAGCCTATTAAATATCCCCGTGCGTGACAATCCTTCTGGGACCTGCATGCTCAGACAGCTTACAGTGTCAGAGGTAGGACAACTCTCGGAGGACAGCAGGATGATTGAAGAGGATGGAGCTCAGAAGCAGACAGGATACTGAACAGAATGGTGCAAGTGCCCTCCACATATCACATGTGAAAATACAGTATGCTAAATTTTGAACTCCTTCAGATTTCTCAGTTTGTTACTCTGCTCCAGGGTCCACACATCTTGTCAAACGATGGGGGCGTTTTGAACATTTCTTACAAAGTATGATAGCTGCTCCTAATGTGTTTAACTACGAATTCAAGAGAACAATCATTCAGGGCCAATCTTAACCGCATCAAATGAAATTTGAAAGGTACAAAAGAACAAGTTAATTAAGCCTTGGGTTGAATTTTTTGTTTGCCATTCAAGGAAATGTTAGGTTCTGCAAGGACATTAGGTTCTGTAAGGACTCACTAAAAGTAAACTGTCTACGTACAACATCTGCAATAACGCACGATAGACGTTAAGGGAGTAAAACATAAATTCCCACAAATTCTCCTAAATAAACCAGATACAAACAATCTGAGTCACAGTGGTTTTGTTCTTTTTGGGTATGCTTCATACTTTCACTAGGACTGTTTGGGAGAATTAACTTTATTTAATAATGACAGTCATTTGAAGCTAAATATGGTAAAGCATTTAAAATATTACCACGTTATTTGGAGCATTTGGGAATTTCAGTTAGAGTTCAATATTTCTAAAAAAAGAAGTTTGCTTATGTATTACAAACCAAAATTATAGAAATGTGGTTCAGGAAAAAAACAGGGCATTTGCTTTGAATTTTGGTTTTCTGCCATATTTTATTTATACAACTCTGCAACAGCACTGCTGTACTAAAGCAATGCATTAGCCTTCCACATGAGACAACGAACACATACGAATCAATTACATTCTTCCACTTAGCGTTAAATTAATGAGAGCAGTTGGTAACATAAAAAGCCTCTCTACTCCACCCTTTTTGATGTTAATGGTTTCCTTCTGTGCTAAGTGACTGATGTATATTCTGTCTGTGTTTAAGAATAGATTTTTGCGTCACTTGCGAACACATCCAAGAGCAGCTTTGGCAACTCTTCAAGTGGGCTGGGAAAAGACATTGGTGTGCAATTCCACTGTGTTTGTTCTTGACTGGGAGAAAAGTAACCTTTGGGTGACCTCCCGACCCCGATGTCTGGAATTCCAAACTCTGGACAGATGCAATAACCAATCTTGTGAAGTGGTGTGCCTTTATTTTTAGTTACTGCAAAGTTTCCCTTTCCTTACCGCTGTTTTTATTTTAGCCAGCATTTTCCTCTTAAAAGTCCTTAAACCAAACAGGGCCATGATTTCACTTTGCGGTTATGGGAAGTTGTTTCTTATGGTCTTGTAGACAGAGAGGGAAGGTAGAGGAAGGAATACACTCCAATTTCAGAGTGGGACAGTACAAATAATTCAGTTTAACCCTCTTGTATTTTTCTCCCTGAACTCACTTGCAGTTTTTTTCTCTTCTGCCCTTGATGCTCACATCCCAAGCAAGCAAGCTCGCAAACACAGGCTCTTCTTAGCTGTCAGCTTCAGATGAGGCTGATTCTTGGTTTGGCAGGGTAACTCCTCTGTACCTCTCCTTGCCTCCTGTCCCACAAGCATCTTTTCTATTCGTGCGACTCAAGGACCCCTTAAGTGATACACGTGTAACAATCCTGACATTGTAAATATTAGGCACAGATACAGACATATTATATTGTCATTAGGTTCAAGTGAAAAAAGTCTGTGCAAGAATTTATGGTTTGGGGTTCAAACCTCCATGCCTTCAGAGGAAGGGAAATGTATGCAAGTAGATTACTGGTGCTCTGATTAACTTAAGTGGTGTCTTTTAGATGATTTGGGAGACTTGATTGCACTGCAGATTTCAGTGAACTGAGAACAGCAAGTAGAGATACAAACTTTGTGCTTATAGGAAAGGAAAGCCTTCACCTTTTCTACAGAAGGTGCACACCCTTCTATATAAGCACACGTTTCCTTTTCTATCAGCTGTGTTTATCGAAAAGGAAAGTCTTCTATAATATCCAAAAAAAGAACAGAATTTAATAATGTCAACTAGTTTTTGAAGAAAAAACACCCTTCCTCCTGAAAACATACATCAGAATATTATGGGGACTAGAGGTTTCAGACGTTACTACTAGTATGTTGCAGGTACTTCATACACAGGTCCCACTTGTGTTTCAGGCTAGATCACAAACTAAGAAAAGTCTTCTTTTAAAGGATGTTTGTCATCTTCTACACAAGGTGGATCTCTGTGTCAGCTTCTGTGCCACAGACTCCCTCACTCCCTCAGTCAGTCAGAGAGCTTTGACAAAGAGCTCCAGGAGCACGTGGGACAGGGAAACGCATTTCCCTCCCTCCCTCCCCCACTTCCTGACCAAGAAAGATAAAAGCAGAGTTAAAGGATGCTGGCAGGACACCGCCTGGGCAAAGCTTGCTGTGCTCCTTGAAGTAGACTGTAGGTTACTCTGTCTGTCCAGTTGTAGCCTTTCCATAGAGCAAAGTGCTTGTAAGAAAAAACGGAAGCGTGCAGTTAATTTATAGGCAAATCAATTCTCCATGTGCATTTTCCTCCTATAATCCCATACAAAATAATGCATAAAGTTCTTTTCAGTCTGTATTTGCACTCCTTCTGAGCAGTAAAAGAAAAGTGAAACAGTGCAGAAAGAAAAGTGAAACAGATGAGCGTGAAGCTTTATAGGAAATAGGGGTATGCCCTGAACTACTCGCGGGGAGGACAGGGCAGAGGCTTTGCTGCTTTGAAAAGATGAACGCAATTCCCATCTTACAAGGATATGACCAGAGATTTCGGAAGAGTCTTTTCAAAATCTATCAGCTTAGTCTGAACAAAAAGATAAGAGTAAAAACAGGCTGAGCTCACGGAAACCAACGGCCACTGCGAGGAACAGAATCATCTACTCTTTCTTCCGAGAAGATGTAAAGGTGGCTTAAAAACAGATAAATCTCTGATTTGTGCTATTAAGTTAAATCCCTGAGAAGTTTAGTTTTAGTAAAATTTTATTTAAAAGGACAAGAAGGAATGGTGATTTTTCATTTTATTTCACTGGAGGGTTCTCTTGAATCCAGATGGATGTCATCTGGGAAATAAATCACATGAGCTTATTTGAACAGCCACAATATCATCATCTCATCCTTTCCAATAAGGTTATCATCCTTTTAAAATCATTCTTTTTTGTAACTCAGACAGAAACATTCATCTCCAAAGACCTTTGTTAAAACAAAAAACTGGGAAAAATCTTTAACGTATTATATTATTTATTAAATACCAGCTGTCAAGTGGATTTTTTAAAAATGAATAAATGCAACTTCTTATTCCTACAAATACTGTTAATATTTCTTGGTCTTTTTGCAAGTACACATAGACGAACCTCTAAAGCATCACACAGAGCATTTACATTACTTGTTTTTCTTGAAGATCTCTTTGGTGCACCTTTAGCACAAGTAGCTAATCCTTGGAGCCTTGCCTGAAATACAGATGTGCCACTAATCTACTTGTCTTAACATGTGAATGCTGCAAATTCTGAGCTTACGGCTACCAGTGACCTTAGTATACCTGAAGGTAGGCATCTTGACTATATGTCAAGGCCCCTTCTGTAGCCAGTGAAAAGAGAGAGGTACCTCAAGAGGGCAATTCACCATGCTCTACCTTAGGTGGGATGAATTGCTCTTGCAGATCACCTTCATCCTCCCAACAGACACAGAAGGTACTTGGATGATTAGCTTAGACTATATGCTAACATCAATAATAATGGATTTAATTTCATATACAGCAATATCCACCTCATTTCACAGGTGCACAAAGAAAGCACATGGTTTTTCCATGGCTCCACTGCAGGAAAAGTTGAGAATAAAACCTAAACTCTATGTGGAAAAATTAAACTACTTGAGAATCTCTCTCCTGATTCAGTGGGAACTAGAAATGCAGAGATCCTGACACCTGAGCTCTAACGTAAAGGACAGCAGTGACTCTGAAGACTACAACAGCAGCATTCTTCTGACCTGTGCTTTGGTGCCTCATTTAAAAACCAATCCCAAGTAAGTTACTAATGCAGTCCATGGATACAAACAAGCAATACACAAGAGAATCCTTTTTCATCATTTTTTCTGTGCAAGATGGTTACTTAGGCTCGTCAAGAAGTCTAAAATTACTTTTGAATGGTGTCCTAAGTATACAATGACCTTTTGCAACCAAGTTTGTAGTTTAATGAAACATACTTTCACACTCAATGAGTAAGGTCTATCTTAACACTATGTAAAAAGCCCTAAGATAATGCAAAGCATTCAGAATATTGTAATTCTGTATTACTTTCCAGCAGTGTAAACCAGATTTATTTTCAGACAGGATTTGTTCACTTACAGCACTTGCTAAGAAAGGCAAGACTGAAACTGGTAATATTTAAGCTTTGCCAGAGAAAAACATGAGGTTACAGCTCAACTGAAGTAATCTAGAAAGGGGCACTGAGCTACCATAGTCTTTCCACAGAACAAACTTTATTTCGGAGCTTAATTCATACTGTCACTGAAAAATATATTCCACAAGGATAGGCAAAACCAGTCACAGAGTTAACTACCTAAAGCTTCACGGATGAACCTTTGATAAAAACTTCATTGCTGACATCAAATGCTACCATGATTTGGTTAAAAACAAAACTAGCAGGACAACTATTTTCATGGTTGGAATTTCAGAGACTTAGAAAGCAAAGAATATCGCTGGGCTTTATATTAAAAAATGTGAGACATTCTAAACGTTCTTAAGACACGAGATAGACTGTCATCTGTTTTACAACTTCCTGCATTAACTTCGCCAAAAAAGGCCAAAAATTGTTTAGAACCAAACAAACGTGTTATGTGCATTTCAAAATACCCCAAATGGTACTTCTATAGCTGTTCAAGACAACCACACAGACAAACACCACAAGCAGGTAACTTCAGAATTGTATTTTTTTCAGTTGGCATTGCAAAGTGTCCAAGACAAAGCTAAAGAAGGCATAGGCAGTGCTACGAAAGGCGGAACAATTGTGTTTCTCATAAGGCACACAACTTAACTGTAGTGTTTGAGACCAGCAAGTGGTGTCAAAACTTGACAAACATTCCTGGAACAACAGTATCACAGAGATACTAGTTACAAAATGACTGAAAACTACTTAATACCCCAACTCAATGTAGGAAAGGTTCTTCTAGATCAGAGTCTCTCCCCTACTGAAAAACAGGCAGAAGAAATTTAGAACAACAAAAGGAAAAGGAAAAACCAACCAACAATAATGACCAGATTAAATGCCCATGTCAAACCACTATGACTGGTAGGTAACATAATAAACTATTATTAATATTTTAAAATGAACAGCAGCAGCACTGTATCAACTACCATCTCTTCCCACTCCTGGGCAAAGAAGTTTTGAATTGGAAATGTTCCAATCAGTTCATTGATAGTAACGGAAAGTGGAAAGCATGTGGAAAGTATGCAATACTTGACTTTAAAAAAAGTATTTGAGTCAAACCAACACTGAAGTCATCAGTGGTTCTAAATTTGCATTGCGGATATGCTAGATGTCAAGGCTTACATAGTCTTCTTTCTAGGTTCGGTACTTCAGAAGTTACAGAACAAGAAATATCAGGATTCACAAAATAAATCAAAAATACTAGCACAAAGTAAATATAAGCAACATTTTACTTTGTGACTCAGAAAATGTAAAAAGTAAAAAGGGGACAAGATTGCAGCCGAACCTAAGTTCACGGCGTAAACCAGCTTACTTTGTACTTTGCACTTTGCAAACATATGCTGCTTGACTGATACTGCTGAACTCAACTCACTATCTCCCTTCCTCCCACGAAGGCCAATCTCCCTCTATCAGTAAGACAAGTAAGATAAGCAGGGAGAACTCAGCTTCAAGAACACAAAAGGACATCATCTAGCTAAAAAGTGCAAGAGAAATTCTCCACATAAAAACTAAAGCTTCAAGTATCGTGAAAAAGAGCACATTCACAAGGGGGTAGGCTTGTCCAGGCTATTTCAATCTATAGAGGCAGACTTCTCAGCGGTCCTAACCTTATAATACTACTTTGCTCATCACAAAACATTTAGCGGAATTTTAATTTTTTTTACCTCTTCTTCATGTAGAACCACTTGACCTTTGAGTGGCTTTCCCAGCGGTGCCACAGTCACAAAAGGTTGCCAGACACTTCCAACTGTTCTTGGGAAGAGGTCATAAAGATCCACAAAGTATCCACTCTTACTAGAAACGTTCATGAAGTACAAGGAAACAGGATTGCATGTAGTAACGTAAAGAACATTTTCGGTTTCCTCTTCTGAAATAAGAAAATAAAATTAATGAAAGGCTACTGACATCATGCATTGCTCTTCCAGAAATATGTACGTCAAAGTCGGCAAATGATATAGAAAAATGTACAGAAAAATTACCACTGTTGACACAGGGAGATAAAGAGAGACATGGTCTCTTGAAACTAACAGGCAGAATCTTGCCACAACGCTATTAACTCTTTAAAGAAGTAGTCCAAGGCACATTTGAGTAGACATGACTGCAGTGCCTGACAGCTGCTAGTATACACAAAATCTGTCCAGATGTTTTTGTTTGCTTATAATCTTGGTTCTCCTTCCTTCTCCATCCCATCCTCCCTTTTAATTCATGTATTTCATAATTAAACATGGGATGAATGCAAACTTCGTATGGAACTTTTCCCATATAGCACCTTCCTCACTGATTTCAGACAACTCTTGACATCAATACAAAGCCACCTAATCTCTGTTTTGTCATCATAAAAGTCTCTTAATGTATTTGAAACTAAGGCTACAAGCAGAAAAAGCAGCACTCCAATACTGATCATTAGCAATCTCTTTATAATACACAATAAAGTTTAGACATGTGTAATGATGAACCCTAAAAACATTTATGAATACTCCCAGTGACACAATTCACTTTGGGACATAAGTAGTATAGGTAGCTAAGGCAGGCTTGATCCAGGGAGAAAGAATTATCAGTATAAGCACAGGAGAAGAAAGCACAGCACTCTGCAAGTTAAAAGATTTGTATTAAAACCGAATGGAGAGAAGAAAAATCAAAGAATCATTTTTTGTGAAATAATAATAGTGTTGAACATACAAACTAATCAGACTTGCAATTCTGCAGCTGTGTTCTCTTTAATTACATATCCTTCTCTTTGAGAAAGATGCATATCCTTACAAAGACTACACTGACTCAGTGAAATTATGCTACAATTTCAGTGGCCGATTATTTTTGTATTTCACGTACTGTTAAAAAAAAATTGGAAAAAGATAAATTATTATTCCTATACTCCATTCCCATATTCCAATTCCTAGTATTATTCCTATACTCCACTGCAAACAAACCTAGAAATACTACTGTAAATGCACTGAGGTGTTGTTATTGCACTTCTAACCTCTTGTATTGCCCTTTCAGATTCTGCTGTTGGCCATTAGCAAGCACTTATGAAGGCAACATCCCAGGCCATCCCCATCTCCAGGATATTTCATGTATTTACAATATTTGGGATCATTACAAAAGTTAGTAGCTTTTCTTACCGTACCTTTTGTTACTGTGACATCGCAAACTAAGTTAACTTCACCCAAAGGCAGCGTCCAAAAGGCAAGCTCTTCTGTGAAATTGAGGGACCTGGCTTCATGTCGTTCCAGTGGAAATCCTTGAATATTTAAGTACACAGGGCCCTAAAATAAATTATAACAATGATGGCTTGCTAAAATATTCGACTCACCATTCTTTATGAAAATCTTGAACTCTTCTTCAAGAGGTAATATTGCTAACAATACAAACAGATCAATTACTAAATAAATAAAAGGGAAAAGGAAAGGCTTCTTTGGAAGCTCTCTGAATGTCCATACTGCCATTTTCTTCACAGTATAGAAACTGTCATGCCTTTCCTCTTCAGTCTTTTATTGGTTTGGAGCCATTATTGCTCAGCGGCATGAAGGAGGTATCACGTACTGATAAAACACAGTCCATACAAGGAAAAAACCAGAATATTTTTGTTTCAAAGAAGTTCAAAGGCAATTTCTTATTATATAAAGTTTAAATCTCACCCCTACATCACATTAGCAGTCCAAGTTTTTCATTATTCACTGTAGGAATAATTACTGAAGTTAAGCCAAGAACTCAAAGCTGAAAAGGACTTAGAAGCTTTGGCTGCAGGTCAAATTGTACCAAAGGTTCAGATTCAAACCTGGCAGTGCCAAAGACCCATAACAATTCAGCTGCATGCAAAATAGAAACAGAAAACAGCTTTCTTTTCAGTCTCTGATCTTATCCAAAAATTGAGATCTGGGGCCTGAAACTGGCCACCTCCAAGCATCCAAACCAGCTACAAAGTTCCTCAAAATATGGTATTTTCAATATGCTTATAAAAACCTCTTTTTAAGAACTTCAGACCAAACTTACTGATTTTAAAGTACATCTTACATTGTGAGGGCTAGGTATACAAAAACATTCATTTTTCTAGTCAGTATAAAAAACCCAAGAACAGGTAACAAGGGTCACACTTTCTATATACTGTTTTTTCTTGAAGCAATTAATCACATTTTAGATTCTTTACATTCTTTACATCCCAATATGTCAAAACAGTATCATAAGAATAAAAAAAAAAAAAAGACAAACCTTTACTTCTATTTTCTGAGTTTCTGTTGGACACAGCAATTTCTGTTGTGTATTCCCCGGCTGATTGACTTTCCAGTAGCCCATGAATTTATGATCTGGTAATGGCAGTCTGTCAAACAACGTAGGAACAAATGAATTTTGACATTTACTAACCAGCAACTGATACGGAATAAATAATTCTCTTGTAGAAAATGCTTCCTCGTTAAAATATTTCATTTCTTCTATGTTTTAAATCACAAAAATTTTAGCCTTCTGGAATACTAATACAGTCACAACCTAAATAGTATCATAAAAGCAGCAGCAATTCACATAATACGGCCTCAGAAGGAAAACTTTTCCGGTCTGAATTATTTGAGATCTGTAATAAAATCTATCCAAATTGTCTCTTGCTTTGCTTTATTCAGATCAAGTAGGGTGTGACAGTACCACTTAAAGGAACTTCTGTCAGTAGCACACTCATCTAAAAAACCAGTAGAATAAGTACAGTACACACTGTGGCAAGTTAACCACGCAACAAAAGTTCAATGAACGATTTGCATGTATTTTGCCACTATTCAAATGAACAAAGGCAAAGGACTATAGATATGAGAGCATCTCATTGCCTTCTGGCCAGTACAGCCTACAGAAAGGACAGTGACATCTTTGAAAGCCTCAGTGGCTTGTCTTGGTCTAATTTCTTCATTTCTGTACCTTTTACTTAGGGAGGAAATATATGGGCCACAGCAAAACTCATTTATATCGGAAAAAAAAATGCTGGCAGATGAGAAAGTAGATTGGCAGCAAAATAGGGACGACACAATTTTTATTTCTTTCCTCTGAAGTGATTTGCAACCACTGACAGCAGTTTGACTTCGTTAATTGGCATGAATACCTTCAAGCTAACAAACTCACCACTTTTGGTTTCTTTTATTTGGGATCGGTTGCTCCTAAAGAGACTTTCTATCAAAATGACATTCTGTGTTACATGCCGTTGCACATTATTGTACAGCTACAGCACTTGGCAAGAGAACAGAAGACATTCCTTCTCCCAGTTTCTATAAATATCTCCAAAGTCTATTTTAAGGAAGTTGTCTTAGACTAAAAGTCTGTGCTTGGTCTCTTTTGTCCTGTCTGATGATGCTTGTTCCTACTGTTACAATTATTTCCCCTCTATCCACCAACCAACCTGGCCCCTCTAGACATTACAGGTTTGTTTAATTTCTTCTTGATATTCTTTTCAGAGTAAGAAGAGATCCCAAATCAAAAAACCTCAGTTGGACTGTATATGAAACTTAGGGAACTTTTATTTTATTTTATTTTTTCCACTAGGAACTTAAAGGAAAAGTCAGGGAACGAACACGAATATCCTCTAATATTTGCAACTCACGCAGTAAAGCTGCAGTAACATTTCCTACAGGTATATTGACAACAAACCTCAAGCAACCAGAAGCCAGTACTCACAGGCACATAGTCACCCAGTCTCTAGTGCCAATCTGCATTTGGACCATCTGCCAAGGCAGTCAGGTAGCCAAAGACACTTTTTGCAAATAGAAACTGTTTTCGATGCTATAAGATCACTGGTGCTTTATCAAATATCCAGCTGCCAGCAGTATGCCATCAGGGCATGTAATGAGGAGAGTGCATCTCATTAATTCCCTCTTTTAGTCAAAGAATCAGTAGAGTCTTCATTGCCTGTTTGTTGCTTAATTATCAATAGATACCAAAGTTTGAAGAGCGTTTTATTTTGCTTTCTTCCTCACTTCAGTTTGCAATCTTCCATTCTTTACACCTAGCTAGCCTAGTCAGATTCTTCCCAAATTAAGAAGAGAAATTAAACCAGCTCAAAAAAAATGCAAGTACAATATATTGTAGATCACAACATTCAACACGATTAGGAAAAAACATTCAGGATGTACTATTTCAACACATACACAATTCTTAGATAAATTTATTCATGCAGTCAGAAAACGGGCAAAAAATCAAGTCACTAGACTAAATGTCAGTTTATCCATGAACTGGAATTTTACTTCAGGCTTCCATTTGGGTTTCAAAATTATTTGCTGGCAAAATGTTGGTTATGTCTTGAGCCAAAACTGTCTTGTACGCAAAAAGAAACTGGAGACTTTTTTTTGCTATGTGACTCCCAGTAGTATAATCTCCGATATGCCTATAATCAGCAATAATTGTTTCCCGTTAACTCAACAGAACATCAACTTCCACAAGGATTTGGACTTTGGTTTTAATTCCTTCCACATTACTCCCATGGACAACATCCTAGAAATCAACAGGTTCACTAATAATCATGAATACTTACTAAATTTTAAAATAAAACATATGTTAATAACCAGCTCTAACCAAATACCCTGCTTTATATAGCAAAAGAATTACACATTGCATTCCCAAAGAAACAAAACATTTCTACTCTGTTTCAGCATTCTGGAGATTTGCTTTGCTAACATTTCCTCTCTTCCCTCAGGAAAACTGACTTCTCCTTTCTCCTAGATTCTTGAGGTTTTATTCTCTTCTCTGTTTCTGAATGATTTAGTTTCCCTGAGGCAGCAGACCAAGTCATCATGAACAGCAAAGAGGAAGGAAAGGTAGATCACAATGTAAGAATAAAATAGAAAGCAGAATTCATAATACAGAGTTCTTTGTCAAGAGTAATAGGGATCTTACTCTTCCAGGGCCTGACAGTTCTTTTTTACTCCATCACACTTCTCTCTCATATAAATCTGGTCTAAGAAAGACCAATACTATTGAACAAGCTGGTAGTATTAAAGATCTTATAACCTGTCTGCCTCCTGAATGATTTTCAGGAGAGAGTGAGGGTACAGAAGGACTGTAACAACACGCTCACACTGAAAACATGTATACAGCTTAACAGTTTTCATTTAGTGAATTTATACGATATGCAGTGAACGAGGGAATTCATCTTCTTTTCCCAGGACTTGCAACGAGTAAATTTTGAAAATAACCTGAAGTGACAATACTAGTAAAAAGCTTCACAAGGCACTCCTGCCACTCTGCTGTATTTCAAACTAATTAACCAAATATCGTTATGGAAAAGGCAGACAGAATACTATGGAAATGCCACCACTGGCAAAAATCTGCGAAGCAAAGAGATCTGATGCATGTAAAAAGTGCACTGGCTGGGTAAGAACAGTACTGAAACTCCACTGCTCTCTCCAGCTGGGGTGTACAGAGTGATCTGTGATTTTTGCTTTCCTCAAAAGCTGGAAAGGGTTTCTAGAACAGAAAAAGTACACAACAGACTGCAGTAAAAGTCTCCAATCTTAAGCCAAGACTTAAGAGCAAGTTCTAAGGAATTATTCCTGATCAGTTCTTTGATTATGGATCTGTCAAAGCCTGTTGCTTAAGGAAAATGTAAGAATAAATAAACATAAAATATTTCTAATTTTAAATCCTGGTTTTCCACAAGATCACTGTTGTCCATGAAATGGTTATATAAGCAGGTATTTTGTTTAGAAAAAGTGATGGCACAGGACCTATAGGTGAAGGGGCAATTCTGAGAAAAAAATTTACTGTTTAGCCTGATTGTTTTAATGCACAACTGTCTAAGGGGAGCTAACCTGTCAAAAGGTAATTCTCTAGTGGCTTCTGCTGCTGGAAAACTTTGAAAAGTGACACCTACACAACATCATTTATTTTCATTTTTACATTTTTGATTTTAGAGAATAAATTCATTTTAGGTTAATTAAAAGAAAACAAACACAAACAAAAACCTAAACACCAAACAACTGTGTTCAAATAGTCAATAGAACCTGCTTTATAACATTATTTATTTAGCTTTCTCAGAACATACTGGAAAACGGCTACCAATCTTGTAAGGCTGAAGTTCCACTGAATGCAGACTCTCTACAGCCAGTTATCGTACTAGTACAGCTGCGGACAGGAACTATGACAGACAACAAAGCTGCTTAATACAATGATCTTGTAAGGCAGCTCAGTGCTGGCACAGAATGGATTACTCAAGGACTTCAGTAGCAGCCTGTGTTCTATCTAGCTGAAGAGGCTCCTATCCCACCTAACTTTTTTGGACTTAAGTAAGATACAGTTTGAAATTAGGAAAATTCCTTACTAACCAGACCTCCATACTTCATTTAAACATCTTTTGATTAAAAATATAAGCAGCAGACATACAGAACCATACATACGTTAGGCCTCCCGTTCCCTGACAGTCAAATGCAGACCCTCCCTCCTCTGATTCCCCCGCAATGCACAGGCTGGACAAGAGACACATATGGCATGAAACAGGTCCAACAATTAACTATAGATTACCTGGGGGGAAAAAAAACCCAACCCAGTCTCAAGAGAAAATTCAAGCCATTGAAATTTATATATTTACATCACCTACAAAAAATTCAGTACATATAAAATGAATATTGAAGTTATAGCAAGCACCTAGAAGTGGACAGTGACAGGAGGAAAAATACAGAATGGCAATTTCATCAGGGATAAATGCCAGAATTAGAGCTGAATGCTGTTTTACCTTGGAATTGCAAATAGTCTGAACTGTGCACCAAAATGGCAGATTAACATGAGTTCAGATAAATGTGACATAACAGATTTCAATGGGAAAAATAAAGTATAATTGTACATAAAGAAAGATAATGAGTTAGTACAGTGAGTAATCCATTTTACCCACTATGTCTTGGCAAAGCATCACAGACAAGCCATCTGCTTTACACACAATACCGATAAAAATTATAAACTATTAGACAGGTGATACCAGGAGATACAGACCATATCATTATGTTATAACCTGACAATACTGAACATGTCAGTGCCTTGAAGAATGGTCATCCTATTTGGGGGGGAAAAAAAAAACCCACCCAAAACCCAAAACAATCTTAAAGGAAACAAAAAGCCCAAGTAAAGCATTACTTCACAGGTCTAAAATATGATACTAAGTTTGGAAATAAATGAATTAACATCTACAAATTGATTTTTCTCTTGAAAAAATAACTACTGCAAGAATTCTTTTCTAAATGGTCATTAGACACCACCTAATCCTTCCAAGATTAGGTATACTAATTCCAGAGCCTAAGTTAAAATTCCCATAAGGGTCACTAGTACCATCTGTTAAATTTCCCCTGTAACTTCAGCTGGATATAACCCTCAAATTTCCTTCTATTGAGACTCTGTATTCTAGTGTGTTGCTTGTGTGTCTCATGCTTTTGTTCCTATATTTACAGCAGTTATGTTTCAGCAGCACTTTCAATAATTCTGATCTATTCAAGTTTTCTTTTAGATTAAGTAATAGGCAACACACAGACTTCTTTAAAACTTACTAAAATAAAATATTCACAAATTCCTTGATCCAAGACATGCCAGAGAGTACCTGTATAAAGGAGTCGGCATTTCAGTACAACGAATTTCCTGTCCTAGAATCTCCTGGAAATGCTTCTATATTGCAAAACATTTTATTTGTACAGGATTTATATTCTTATCAATAGCAATGATTTTGCTGCACGTATGACTAACATTCTCAGGCAGAATGGGTTTGGACTATTATCCTAGTTTTCACATTACTTAATAGAACCACTGAGCAATTTATTATGCCAGCTAGTAAGTCTTAAAAATCTTGCAAAGTAAGACTGGAGCACAAAAGCAAAGATTGTTGTCACTAGGATAGCGTAGAAATCACACCTAGTAAACCTTCAGACTGCCAACTTGTGAGAGGCTATAAGCAGACAGGAAAACAAGCTTAAAATTGAAAGTGAACTTGATAAATTGGAGAACTAATAATAAAAAAATACAATACAGTAAGAAAAATGTAAGCACAAAGGAAAGCTGGGGTAAGTACTGGGAGGGTTCTGCAGAAAGGATCTGGAGGTTCATGTTTAGAAAACTAGATGCGAGTTAAACATTGCAAGAAATGCAAACACACTGGGGTTTTTAAAAGGGACTGCCACATGAAATACACCTCTATTCTATATCTCACACTACTCTACTCAGCTCTAGCAGAAACTAACCTCCCCAGTAACACACACAATGCTTAAAGACTGACACGAATCAAGTGGAGAGAGGGGAGTAAAAAAGAAAAATAAAAACAACCAGAGGCCTTAAAAAAGGGGGAAGATTGAGAGAACCGGATGGGTTTAGTCTAGAGATGACTTTCTAATGGCAAGGATATTTAGAAACAAGACTGACTTGCTTTGGGAGGTTATAGAACTCCATCTCTGAAGGTTTTCAGGCATGAATCATGACAAAAATAAGATAAGAAGGTTTTGGATTAACTTTCATCTCTTCTGAAGGAACTGGGATGGACTAGATTAGCACCATTATCCTACTCTCCAATTCCTGGAAAGCAATATAGAGGAGGTCAGTATTCCAATTCTAAACATGTAGTAGCTTCAGGAAGTACCTTTTCTGCAGTAGTCCAAACATCATACCCAATTACCTCAATGTGTCCATCACGGGAGCTTGCAATATGGGCTGGAACAAATCTGGAGAGATTATCTAGATGCTCTTTTACCCCAAAGCAAAATAAACTGCGCCTAAACCATTCCTGAAAGATGTGTCTGTAATTCAAGATGATCCACCTGTGGTTTACAAGCTCCATAGGGGTAAACCTCATGACCAACAGCAAGGTTGTTTTGGAATGGCGCAGCAGGACACCCTGAAATGCCAGCTGTGGTGAATGCAAGTGAGATACTGAGACCAAGACTGCTGAATAATCAGAGCCAGGTGGTCAGCCTAGTCCCAAACTCCCATGGTGCGATCTAAGAAAAAGTTGTTTTTATCAACTGTGTCTGAACTGCTTCTGTAGCTTCTCCTCCTCTTGGCCTTTGTACACACTATGCGCTCATAGCTGCCAATCAAGTGAAGTTTTTGATGAGCACCTTGAGGGGGTCTTGTCAGTTTGTCATCCTTGGTGTAACCTGTCCTATAAAGCCTCAGTGATGAATTCAAAATGATCAAGTGATTATCCCTAATTCAGTATGACCAGATCTTTCTTCTATCTTCTCACTTCTAGACTGAACAGTCCCCAATTACAGCAGTCTTTCTGTTTCCTAAACCTCTGATCTTTTCATTACTAAAGAGTCCTCTCCAATCCACCCATGTAAACCCACACCTAATACTTCTAAAAAAAGTGCAAATTTATCAAAAACTATGACAAATATCATAATTCTTTATAATAGAAATTACCAACTGAGTTTAGTAAAGAAACTATGGCAAGAGTTTCAAGCTTGTACTGTCAATTTGGCAGACATCGTAGCTGCTGTACTGGTTCCCTAGGCACACAATTCTTCTGTCATCAAAATTAAAAGGTATACCACAGTCATTACACTGCCAATCTTCTTTTATTAGTTATATGTAGGATGTTAGATATGATAACAGTGGTGCTCCAGCAGGAGAAACCTGCACATGGACACCTAATATCAAGACATCTTATCATAAGAATCAGTCCCTCCTTAGCAAATATGAAATATATGTGTCCCATCGTAAAATCAATTTTCCATATATCCATAAAGCTTTCTTCATGAAAGGGAAATATTTGTTTCTCCATAAATAGATAATGTATTAGAGTTCAAGCCAGAGTAAGTTTTCTAATTGTTTTTCAATATGATCTGCTTAAGCCTGTTACCTGTGAATTGTAGAAGAATGAGTTAAATCTGTTTCATAATTTAGTTTGGTCTTAAAAAAAAAAAAGCTATTTTGATTCTAACCTATGAAAAAGTATAAGATGTAACATGTCAACTGGTAACATAATTCAAGAATAACAGTGATATACACATATAAAAACGGTTCTTGGAGCTTACACACATTGTCCTATTCTGCAGAAGTATTTTTGTAGAGCCTTTTTTGAGTATCAAAGACAAAAATCCCACTACTACTGAAAACAACTTTATTTTCTTTGCTACTGATTTAGGTGATAAATAACAGGACAGATATGGGTTGCTATTCAATTAAAAACACAGGAGAAGAAACAAGTATTTCCCTTTATTAATATGTATCTGTTTACCATACAAGCTATCAATATGTACATGGACATTAAAGATTAAATATCAGTAATAAGCAAATACTCTATCATAAAGTAATTTATATTGTTGTAACTTATCTGGAGAAATATAAATTTGAACCAGAGGAGGATTGGCTTCAAGTATTCCAGGTTGGTTTTAAATCAGTTAGCAGCAAGATAACACACTATAAAAGAGTGAATATGAGAGATCTGTCTTCTTAATATATATCTTATGTTATTCTTACTCCTTGGCCAGCTGTACATTGGTTGGTTTTGCTCCAATAGGTATCCCATATTTGTGCAAAGTGCTGATTAAAATTTCACGCATTTCGTTGTTGTAGGAGTCAAAGTCAAATACATTTCGAACAACATTTGCCAGTCCTTCAGTTGGAAATTTCTGTGAAGAAACAAAGACCCTTAAATTTCTTTTACTGAATATCTGCTAAATTACAGCATAGCATTAAATACTTCTAAAACGACTAGTTATAACAGTAACTTTGTTCAACTTAGACAAGTGCTGAAGTCATCTTTTTTTAGTTTCCAGAATAAAGGTATATTGCTTCAAGTCAGAATGAAGTCACTGACACTAAACCTGAATTAAACAAACAAGCAGGAGACAATTATTTAAATACTCAACATCATTCATTCATGTTTTACAGAACTGTTTTCATTATACACATAACAAGATGGTGTAATCATTGGAACATCTAATTAAATATAGCCTGTATTTTTTAAATTTGGAGTTTTCTGCTAACTATGAAGATCGGACACAAATATTTGTATAATGCAACTATACAATTCATTTAAGAATTCTGAATCTTAATGTTGACTATAGAAAAGCAGAAGATACACTGCTTGCTTACTAAAAATGACTTTAGGTCATGATGGATTTTAGTAGAAACAGAAATTCACTTAAGATTTGCAAACATTTGTTTTCTCAGTGAAGAATACTACTTGAATTGTGCTGTGTACATAAAAAAAAGTTTATTAAACTTTCATTAGTATTTCCAACAAAGGAAGCTTTGATACTGAACTGGACTGATGATTTAAGGCCAGCGTGTTCTTCCAGGTTTCAGAATTGCCGCTCAAATATTCCCACATCTTTTAATTATTATTATTTCACAAGAAGAAAACATATTTTCCTGCCTCTCATTTCCCACTAAGACCTAGAAGGCAGTAAGACTTAAAAGTCTTGACTGAGCATTCAGTTGAACTCATGTAATATGAATAAACTGAAATGAAGAAGGGTTTTTTTGGTACCCGCAGAAGACACTGTAAGTGTGAAAAGCTGTCTTAGCCTTTCTGCAAACTGGTTCCAAGTGCCTAGTCAGTAACTTCCACTGTCTTTTAATTTATACTGAAACTCCAATAACAAACATTTACTTGTCCCCATTTAAATTAAGGCAGATTCCAATAAACATGGATCTTAATATATGCAACCACAATTTCAGGCTTAAACAAGTGGATTTTTTAAAGGAACACTTAGGCAATTTAAAAAGAGTATGTATTGTGCAAAATTTAGATTTTACTTTTCATTGACAAAAACCACTGTTTAAGTTGAACATGTTGACACAGCTAAGTCATTGAGCCTTTTCACAGATA
>NW_009606400.1:43884-46009 GCF_000690535.1 Cariama cristata | reverse complement strand
TGGAAGTTGTTTTAGTCCGGGAAACGTGCGTGTTGCTGTAAGTGTGCTCGTAAAACCGACTGCTGTGTTCCCCGAGAAACCTTCTTTCAAATACGTGCTATTGTATTGCAGGTATTTTGATGTAAAGGATACTTATTTTAGACCTTCTCATCCAGAAGGTTTTCTGCCCTTCTCTTTAGTGTCATTTGGAAAAAAAAATAAAAATCTATAAACATAATATTCTCTGCCTGCTAAAAACCAAATATTTAACTTTAAAGAGCCATCTCCTGATGGTACGGAGAGCCAGCCCTTGTTTGTTCTTCACATTTGTTCCTAGCCACTCTAGGTTTTAAGGGGAAGAAACTTGAAAATCCGGCCGCACGTTTTGTTCTATGTCTTTGGTTATTTGTTGGGTAGCCTTGGTTGGCTAATGGAAAAGGACGATGAGGGTTTTTTTTTCTTCATCTCCATTTCTTTAGTATTTAAAAACATGTCAGACTGGGAGGGAAATGCTTTTCTTGTAAGAAAGAGAATATCGAAGAGTTCCGTTTTGTAAGGAGTGTTGCATGGAGACCTTTATACTCGGCAAACTGTTTTATATAGCCTACGGCACTTGGCTCTCCTTAATACTGTGGGAATGGAAGGCAATTGGCACTTCTGAGGAGCGAGGCCAGGGTCTCCAAGCCGGTGCAGCTCCCTGCACATATTCCCTCCCGCCGGGCAGAGAAGTCTGTCTCTGAATGAGGTTTTTTGCTTGTTTGTATTGGCAAGAGCGTTTAAAACAACTCAGAGGGTTAATGAGTGTGGTGGTATCAGCTCTCACCCTGATGCTGTGAGAATAGTGTTGTGTTTTATCCCCAGGTGCCCTGAATCTTGGTAACGAGAAATTGAATCTCTTAGTCATTGTCAAAAAATCAGAATCGCCCCCCAACACACATGCACACAATCTCAAAAGGTCCTAGGTTTTGTGGTTGAAAGTGTCAGGTTTTATTAGTGCGTGGGCAGGTGGTCAATGGAAAGGGTTATTGATTGCTCCGTCCTGGGCATTCACAAGGCTGCCCCGAGGTGGCTGTGTCCCCTGAGCACAGGAGAGGTTTTGACAAACGGGGAGACAGCAGCAGAGCCCCCCGAGATGGTCAGGGGCTGGAGCAGGTGGTGTGTGAGGAAAGGCTGATGGAGCCGGGGCTGTTCAGCCTCCTTCAGGAGAAGGGAAGGCTCCTGAGGGATCTCACCGCTGTCTCCCTCTGCCTAGCCTGTGCTCACGGAGAAAGTGGGCTCAGACCCTCCTCAGAGGCCTCGCTCCTGACCTGTGAATTCTTGGAGCTGGCTGCTGGAAGGCAGGATGTAGGACCTAAGGGTAAAGGGGCTGCACGGTGTGCTTTTAGTTTTAGCTTTTCTCCCTATTGCCGCTTCTGCTTTCCTTTTCTGTGTTGGTAACTTTTGTTCTTCATCAGTTGGTGTTTGCTTCCACACCACACTTGTACTTGGTGGTTTTTTAACTCCCCAGTTTTAATTTTCCTTCTATCACCTTCCTCAATTTGATCTTCTTCTACTCCCCTGTGTCAGTCTTGGAGGCTGATTCTTACCTCCTGTCTATTCAGTTTATTCTCTGTGGTTTTTTTTTTTATCTTTCATTTTTGCCTTTCAGGGTTCATGAGCCTTCGATTGAAACAGCTCTAAAAATGTCCCTTGCGTTCTTCTCTCCTGACATGCATAGGTGGGAGTAGGAATACAATTCAGGCTAGAGGGAGCATGGGTTGGATTTGCAATGTTGTAATCCTAGGAAAGATTCTGGAGGTGTGAAGTGTGAAGCAATGGCAGTGGCTTTGGGAACTGGTAAATAGCTGTCTCCTCTCGTGCCCTGTAGTAAAATGGGGAGGATCTGCCCAGTGAAGAGTTAAGACCAAGCATCAATTGCCCTAGTTGGTTAAAAACCGTTCTCCCTAAGAGCAGCGCGGTGGCTCCTTCAAATGTGACTTAGGTTCCGCTCAGTCCTGGTATCAGTTGTTAGGAGATGCATTCATACTGCAGCCTTTCCTTCGGAGGGGACTCTGGGAGGGTTTCCCTCATCTACTCAGCCATCTGTTTCAGGGAATTTGCAGGGTTATTTTGCAGCACCAGTTTCTTGGCTGAAACCAGCCAGTGA
>NW_009606400.1:319-43853 GCF_000690535.1 Cariama cristata | reverse complement strand
CATGCCTGTGCTAGACAGCTTACGTGGGCAGGCTGTGCTGCCTTAGGAAACCAGGCTGGAAATCTGCTCATGTCGAGCAGAGTCAGATCTGTGACTTGGAAAGGTGAGACTTTCTGACTTCAGCCTGTGCAGCATGGCTTTTATAAAACCAGCCAGGGACCGGAGCAGAGTTAGCCGGGCTTCCACCTTCGTTCTGGCTCCTGGGGGTGGTGGTGATTTCTCCATGTTGCTTTTGCAGCTATTAGCAGGTTGCAGGTGAGAACATCCAAATATGCTGGGTTTCTTCCTGATGTTAAATTCCTTTTCCCAGGAGAAATTGATATTACTGGATACAGAACAGTCCTTTTAAAACTTTGCCTGTTAATTCCTTGTTCATGCAAAAGGCTTGTTTAGACTTTTTTTTTGCCCCAGCACAGGGACCTAAATAAACAAAAAAAAACCCCCAACCCCAAACAAACAAAAAAACCCTGATGGAGAGATTCCTGTGTTGTATTTGAATAGAATGGCACTGTTGTGTCAGACGTGGATTTTGCTATTGCTGTGATCGTTGGTGTGGCCTGCTCCAGGGCAAGGTGGAGCCATGGAGAAACTTATACATCTTCTTTCCTTGCTAGTAATTGGCCCTTACCTAGTGGTTTTGATCTTCAAAGCTCTTTTCAAATGCTAAGTAATTTTTGCAGCATTCCTAAAATATTGGCAAGAAGTATGCCTGTTTTTGTCGGTGGGGAAAACTGATTTTGATAGTGTGATTTGCCCAAGGCTACAGGATTAAATCTTATTCTTGGAGAATGTTAACTTTGGCAGCTCTTGGTGGCTGGTTCTGGGCTTAGTAAGAAGTGTTTTGGGCTGTGCTGTGCTGATGACAAACTCGAGGACAAGACCTTGCTGCCAGGGCTCTCAACAGTAACAAGGGTCAGAAGTGAGTGTGAAGTCCAGGGCACGTGGTTTAAAAGTATGGAACTGCAGATAGTTTTTTTCCAAAACATAGTAGAACACGATAGGTTCTTGGAGTAAGCTGTTGGGTCAAGAACAGAGCTTGGTGGTGTCACTGGTGTCACTAGAGCAGAACTCATCTTCTGCTAGCAGGACATGCACGTTATGGGAATACCCTGTGGATAGGAAAGGCTTTGCTCAGAGTTTACGTCTTACTAGACAGCCAATAATCTAGATGCAACATTTGGATACCAAGCTCTGCTTCTTCTGCAGAACTGCTCATTGAATTCGTACCATTGAGTGCAGCTATCTTTGGTATTGGGAACCCACTGAAGTTTGGTGGCCTTTCATAATAGACAGAAAGCTGTTTTTCACCAGAGACATGTAGTTGGCCAATTTCTGTGGTGTTTGCCTCTGCGGGAGCCCTGTTGTGCCAACCGAGGAGCTCCTGGTGGCCTTTGGTACCTCTGAGCTACAGCAATGCTATTTCTTCCGTCTGTCAAAGGAAACTGAGGCACAGAGTGCCTGGGTAGGAGCTGTGTTGCAGACACATGAATGAGGGGGTGTCAAGCGGGATGGAAATGTACCACGAATGGCTGCTAATCCTATCACAGCAATCTGAGGTGTGACGCAGTGATATGTCATTCATTGCGGTTGCTTTTGGAGTTTGCTCTGGGCTGTCTGGTTTGAGTGTCTGTGGCTCAAATAGTGAATTCAATTTTGCTTTTTCTTAAGGTAGGCCAAGCTGCTGCTTCCTTCTCACATTTTTTGCCGGTTTCCTGATGCTCCTGTGTGCTGTTCCAGCTCTCTTTAGACGCCAGCTTGCTTCTTGGTCGCCTCTTGCAGTCGCCTCTCTAGCAGCTTTGGCTCTAGTGAATAATCCCAGCCAACTTTAGTAGTTTATATTGCCCTGTATTTCTCTGCTTAACGTTGGTGCACCTCACACATGGGATGTGACTTTCTTATTGGGATGTGGTGACCTAACTGTTGCCCTGAGTCCTGGCGTGTCCTTCCTTTTGGGTCACATCCCCCTGCTCACTGTAAGATCTTTTGAAGGACAGCTCGCCATGCTCCTTCCATCCCTGCTCTACTCTGCCTGTGACTGATCCGGAGCTGTGGCACAAATGCTGCGGGACACTGGCGATTGGCAGTTGCGTTGGGGCTGGGGACCGGCTGCCTTCAGGCTACCCAGGATTTATGTGACCTGGCGGAGGACCTTTTGGTAAAAGACGAAAGGCTAGCAGGTGAAGTGGAGGTCCCCTGATTCACATAATCTGTCTTACTATAAAATGTCAGCCGTGGTTTATCAGTATTGATTGTCCCTTCTGGTGCTGCGTTCTCACTTTATCATGCAAATAGAGCTGGGTAGGCTGACATTTCAGTGAACTTGCGTCGTTTTATTTAATGGAAAAGTTGCTATTTAGAGCATCCAAAGAAACTGCTTATAAAGAATATTGTAATATCACTTTGGGTTTTTTAATGTAATGATTGAAGATAATTGGAAGCATTATTTGAGCAAGGGAAATGGGCTCTGAAATCATACATGAAGCTGGAATGAAAGGCAAGCTGCTGTCTGTTCCATGCGAACATCTCTGAGCACCTCTCTGAAAGCTGCTGGATTAAACAGCGAGCCTTTGACTGAAGAGTGCAATTCACAGCTCTTGTATAAGGAGGTAATGTATTGTCCTACCCAATTACTGTTATCAGGCTAGATGATAGTTGAAGGAGTCCCTTTGTATTGAGATGCACTTGTAGAGCTGAGCAGGGCCCGAATGACCGTTCTGAGAAGCTGCTGCACCATCCTTCCCTTCTGCAATAACCTGCTACCAGCCTGTAACACTGGCTGAAAATACCACGTCCATAAGACTTTCATGTGTGATTGTAGTAAGGTGATTGTGACTCTTCACTTGGCAGCTTCTTGGTGAGGTTTGAGAGATCAGTTAGTTACTTGAGAGTGGCCTCATATCCGACTGTCCTGGTGGTGATTAAACAAGTCATCACCTCAAGGAACTGGAGGGATTTTGTAATGGACACATACATTTCTTGTTGTCATTTGGTGTGTCCAACTTGAAAACACAATGCATGAGTGATTACTACATTTTAATTTGTCCTTAGCATCTTAAAAAGCTCTGGGAGGTAAAAACACTGGACTGTTACACATGATAGTGTATGCTAATAGGCTTGAACTCTTACAGTGCTGCTTTTCCCTGAAGCCATTGGCACTATGTTAGTATTAGTAGAGAAATGCTGCCGCAAATAATAGAGTTTCCCAAGCAGGTTCTTGTTTTCCAAAGTGCGGTGTCCTGGTTGAGGTGAGCCAGTACAGGAAACAGATCCTGCACAGCTCGTGATCTTAAAGGGAAGCAGGTTCTCGTGGCTTCTCAAGGCATGACCAAGAGAGGGATGAGAAATCTAATGCTGCTTTTCATCACAAACAGGATATGACACTTGCTTTAATCACATCAATGTGCTCAGAGGCATACTGGTACGTTAGTGAATGTGTGTTCTTTTGCCTTTTACTATTTTTTGCTATTTTATTTGCCTTTTAAAACTTTTCAAGGAGGTAGTAAATTATAAAGGATGTATGTATGAGGGCAGAGGGATCTCAGCTTACTCTAAAACTTGTTCCATGCTCTGTGGTGTCTTTTGCATGTATTGCAGTGTACCGAAACAGATGGCGTGTGGCACTCACTGTATTTTTCTTTGCATCCAGGTTCACTTCCCTGATGTTGAACGAGTGGAGTGGCTGAACAAGGTGAGCAGCCCTGAAGTCCAGTTTGTGAGGCAATCTGCTCTGAGCTGCGTCACAGCACAAACTCTGCAGGCCAAGTCTGAGAAAGTTATCAAGTCACTATGCTATGGCTCAATCATACCAGTGTCTGTATTTAAGTCTTGGAGCCACTTAAGTATAGAGTTGCCACTGAGGTTTTGGTGAGAGCCAAATGTGTACCTGGTTGATACAGGTTTGATGAATTTGACCACAACACTTCATTCTGAGATTAAAAAAAAAAAAAAAAGCGTGTGTGTGTATATATGTGTAGAAGTATTATTATTATTTTAGCAAAAGTAGCAGCATCTCCTCTTACCAGAGAGATTCCCAGAGAGCTCTAAGGCAGATGTTCCCATCAGTAGGTGTAGTTAAGCTCTCACTGGAACTGAAGTCTGGAGTGCAAAGCAAAACAACTGAACTTGCAAATTAGCATCCAGTAACTATCCTGGTTTTCTTTTTAGCAAACTTTCTTTTTGATGTAAAAGCTCATCTCACTTTAGAGTGATGCTTTAGAGTAATTAGGGACTATTGTGCTTTAGAGACTTTAACCCTGGGCTTTGCTGGCTCAGCCCCTGTGGTTAGAAGCAGTCAATAGACTCTATGGTGCTGAAAACTTACCCTTCAGTTCCTAAAACCAATTCCTTTTCTGAGGACCTGAGATGGATCCTTCCATAAGGATGACTTAAGAGCACAAATGTGACTTGGCATTTTAAAAGGACAGACATTAATAGCCAGGTGTTCTGTAACGTGCGTGTCTGTTTCTCAACCGAAGGTATTTTATACAAAGAATCTTCAGTGTTTTTCCGCTTTTGCCGTTCTTTAGGTCCTCATACAGGCTTGGCCATACTTTGGGACAATCATGGAAAAGGCATTTAAAGAAGTTCTTGAGCCAAAAATCAGAGCAAAGAATGTACATTTGAAAACATGCACCTTTACCAAGATCCACTTTGGCGAGAAGGTAGTGTGAATCCTTTGCAACACTTGCAGTTCAGTCTTTTCTGAAAAGTTCAGATGCAAGGGGAGTCTGATGTTCAGCTCTTTAATAGCTCTGAGTGTTTAACAAAATGGTATTGCTACAACACTGCTACCTCCTTTGTTCCCTCTCATGTTGACTTGAACGTCTTCACTGTGAAGGAAAGATCATAGGAGACACGCACACCCCTTCCCACCAGCTGTCAGTGTCATGGGACTGGAGATAGAAAAAGGGACACATATCCATATTTCTTTCTGTTATACCCTTGTGACAGGAGTTTTCAGTGCTTCCTAAGGCTTGCAGCATGGGCTACTTGCAGCCGGCTCTGTATTTGAGGACTGCCAAGGCTGTTCACAGTACCTCTTTAAGTGAAAAACTTGGGTGGTTTGCTCATACTTTACATGCAGTTGTGCCAAGTCTTCAGTGAATGCTTCTGTATTCAAATTGATCGAAGTGAGTAAGACTTTTCACTTGGGTTTAACTTCAAAAATATTAACTGTGTTGTATCTTGTTTGTCTTCATTTCAGTGCCCGAGAATCAACGGAATAAAAGCCTACACCAAAGAAATCAATAGAAGACAAGTTATCCTAGATCTGCAGATATGGTAATATTGCATCATTGATTATGTAGATGGTTCTTAACTCACTGTCCATTTGACACCTGTGCATGAGTTGTCATGCTGGGCTGGACATGTGGTCCACTAAGATCAGCATGAAGTAGAGAAGTCCTTATCTTATATCAACCTAGAATTATACAAGATAATCTCTTGCCCAGCTGGATGTCCCAGTACTTAAAGAAGTTAGATGTGAATCAGCCTTTAAGTCAGAAACCAGTGTCACCAGTGCAGGTTTAGGTGTTACCTACTCTGGCCCATCACTGCTGCCACAGGTATAAGAATGTAGCCCTTGGCTTTGCCATTCATGGCAGTAAAAACCCAAGTTTTGGAACTGTATGTCCCATTTTGACAGCTCTCAGGCTTGGAGGCGCTTGGTCTGCCTTGCATCACCATGGTTCCTCTTCAGTCCAACGTCTCCAGTTCTTCCAGAACTACTTGCGCTATTTATTTTTTAATTTCTTCCCCTAGATTAATCCCTTGCTTTACTCACCAACACATTTGCTTTTTTGGATTACGGCTGTTCTCTGAGCAGAAAACTGCCTCTAGCTCTATTAACAACAACAACAACAAAATTAGATAAAACATCTGATACCTCCCAGGCTGTTTTGAATGAACTTGTGTATTTTGTTAACATCAGAGCCACTGCAGAGCTAAACTCTCTCCTGGTTTAGCCTGGAGAATGGAATTATTGGGGGAATTACGGCTTCCATGCTGCTGTACCTCTGTAAGTTTAGTGGGTGATTCAGCTGCCTAATTTAAATGGCTTTTCTTCATGGTAGTGCCAGGAAAAAAAGCAGTGTGAAATTACGGAGTGTCTTGGCAACAGCACAGAGCTGCTCAGAACTGTGCCTGCTGCTTGGTGTGGCAATGACACGGCAGCATCCCCAGCCCTGGCAGAGCACCATCGCTCTCTGCAAAATGACACGCTTGATTTTCAGCCAGAACATGTTGTGCTTCGGTGCTGTCAGTGAAATGCTCTTTGTAATAGCCAGACCAGTTTTAGGGCCTTTGGCAAATCATTCATGCTTTCCACATTGAGATGGAGGGATTTGATGCCTTTAAGGCTCTGCAGTAGGTTGCTGCTGTTCTCTGTTAAACTATTTCTGCAGGCTGCTTCTCCCACATATTCATTTTCACTGTCTTTCAACAATCTTCTGCAGAGGGATTCCCCCACCTCCTCATTCCTGTCCCTCTGGCAGACCCATCAGCATCTCCAAACTGGCCAAACACTTCTGTTCCTCATCCTGACGATAACTTAAGCTGAACTGTCATCTGATAACACACGTATTTCTGCATTCACACAGGACTGTTCAGACTACCTTGTCTCTGTGATGGGGGTCTTATCTCTTCTCTCGGGCTGTGTTAAGGACCCAGATTCTCTTATGTTAATACATTAACATCAGTTTCTGCAACTAAGCTGGGTGTTGTGTGTTGTACCCTGTCTGCAGGAGATAGTGTATTACTTCCAGGAACGGGGAGAAGCAAATTGTTGAGCAGTGGTGTTACTTACCTGCCTTTCTCTGGATTGTCAAAGGAACACTTTTTATTTTTTCTTATTTTTTTTTTCCTTTAATCAAAGAAATGGGCAATCTCCACTTTTCTGGAGTGAGGCAAACCCCCATTACAAAATAGGCTCTCTCAGCTACATGAATAGCAGTGAGTGTCTGTGTGAGTCCAGCTGGTGGTGGGAGAAGAGCTGCTTAGAGGAGATGGACTTGAGCTGCCCAAGTGAGGCTGCTGCCCTTTGCACCATCTCTCAGTCGCTGCATGATGGCGCAGAGAAGTGTGGCTGTGTTGTAGTGGACGTTAAAGGATTAACATGTCTGCATGTTATACACACGACTCCTTTGCCTTGGTGCTTGCTGGCTCTAATTTTGTGGGAGTTCCCTCACTGGTGAACCCACACGAGCATGGCCTGTTGGCTGGCTCACCACTGCATGTGGTGCTGACCAGGGCAGCTGCAGCAGTGAAGATGAAGCGGCCGGTTTGCGCAGGGTGCTGTTATCCCGGTGGGCAGCGCTCCTGCCTTGGCAGTGGCTCTGCCCCGCTCCGGTGCTGAGTTACCCTTTGTGTTAGGCAGGGTCTTGCATCCAGAAATCTCAGCATGCTCTGTAAATGCTTCTTACTTTCAGCCTTACAGCAGTACAGGAGAAGGGATTTTTTCCTTCACTTTTATCAAAGAGGCAACTAGTCTCTGAAGCCCAGAGTCTTTGACTTGGCCAGGGAAAAACACAGCAAAAGGGCGGGAGTAGAAAAAACCTTTCCCTCTTAGCCTTCCTTTGTGGTCTGTGTGGAATAATTTGTGTCATTTTAATAGCCACTTGTAGACATATGATCTGTCAAGTGTTTTGTTTATTCTGTGCTCCTGATCTCCATGACGTGATGTGGCGCTGAATGTTGTGGTTCAGGTCTATGCAACGTGACGAAGAGCTTCCTTTCCTCTATGTTAAAGTTGTGATGTGATATCACAAATTGCATCCTTTGCTTGGGAACTGTGAAAAATAGCGCTTAGCGGTCCCTTACTTGTATGGGCAGCTGCTGTCAGCAGAGCCAGTGATGCCATAGGTCTGGTATTGCATGGAGTTACCAAAAGGAACTTGAGAAGCTGCTTTAATTAAATCTGTTAACAGCTTACATGTCGGTAGCATTGGAGCATTGGGAATGGTTATGTAGAGCACTGTCTCATTACGGTCTTGACTGTCTCCCATGAAAGGACTATACTTGAGTTTTTGGCAGGAAAACCAAGCCTCAGAGGTGATTACTTGTGAGGCACAGAGACCTTTTGGCAAAGGCAAGGAAGGAGGCTATAAGTCTTCTTTCAAAATCATTTGCTCGGTCCCTGAGATGATGCACCCAATTGGTGTAGATTAAGTTGTGTAAATTTTGTCACAGCTTATAGGACTGAACAGAAATGTTGAGATAATCACTACTTACCCTCAGGTCTTCTGTACAGACAAAGTTTGTCATTTATCTGCCTGAAGGTCCTGATGTCTGTATTCTGTTCATGTATCTGCTTTCCAGCGCAAATATACCTGATCTACAGCTTTCACGTGACACGTAAGAAAGTATCAGGGTTCTTGCAGTGGCTAAATGAGATATGACATCCCCACCAGACTGGGATTTGAAATCCCCAAATCTGAAATATGAGACCTCAGCTGGAAATAGACTGGCAATACTCTGGGATTTCCAAACAATTTACCATAGATCTAAATCATGAATGTGTCCCCTGAGCATAGGGAGGTGACAGTTGCATTCTCCAAATGAATTAATCTCAAAGGATTCCGGAAATGTTCTCCAAAACCACATTTTTCAACATGGGAACTTTTCAAGTGCAGCCACTTGACCTCCTACAGCTGCTTTTCTTCCCACTAATTCTGCAATTGCCTGAGCTGCTGTGTAGCCATGTAACCATTGCCTATAATCATCAAAGTATTGGAAGGCACTGTTACCTCCCAGCAGAATATCTTGTAAATCAGTTGGTTCCTATTTCGTTAATCTGATTTAAACTCATAATAATTAATTAATTAAATTAATAATTAATTAATTAAACTCATAATTTTTCTTTGGAAATGTTTTGGATTTTCATTTCTGTGCTCTTCTTTGGCATTTATAGTACATGAGATGTCATAGAAGAATAGTGTAATAATTAATACGTATAAAAGAAATTTATGCATTGCAGTTTACTCCTAAAAGAGAATCTCTGGACCTCCTAACTGGCATGTTTTCAAATCTGGAAAGACAGTCTCTGTCTTCTAGTGCAGAATTGGAGAAAGTAGTCAAAAGAAGTGCGCAGCAATACTTTGAGCTTTGATGGAGTTTGGCTTAACTAAGTTTGTAGAATCTTACAAGAAACTAAAAGCCTTTTGGAAACTTGCCAGTCTTGAGCAGAAAAGGAACGCTTGCCCTCAGGAGCCTGACTTGATAGGCAAAGGGGAAAGGTAGAGGTGGTCTGGTTTTTCTCATACCCTGGGGTACTTGGTCACATTTTCCTGTCTCTCTTATTTGTCTAATACCGCTTGCTCGTTTACCCAAGTCCAAAGTCAGGCAGTCTAAGCAGTAGTCTGCTTTACAAAGCACTTGAGAAGGCTGGACCAAGAGGAGCTTTTAGCATGCGGGCTGATGAGAAGATGAGGCCCATGGGGAGTGACTTTACAGGGAGAGAACTGCACATGCCTTTTCTGAAGGGACACATAGACATTCGGGTTAGTCAAACTTGTCAGTGTGTGCTCTTGTAGCATCCCTGTCTTCAGCCAATGCATTGCCATCGTATCATAAACAGTGGGCCCAGCTTTTTGACCCACGTACAGAAGAGATACAAGTACGTGCACTTGTACAAGCTTCTCCTGTTCTCATCCATGTCACAGGCATGCTTATCTGCATCGCCTTGTGCAACAGGTGATTTCGGAGAGAAACAGCGGGTTCTTCCACTCTTCACAGGTGGGTAAAGCATGGTCCTGTGCATAGTGGCAGAGGGGCTCAGCCCTACGTGCTTTTGAGTGCCAAGGCTTGAGTCTGGTCAGGCGCGCTCTGTCTGGGGCAGGACAGCAGAGAGCACAGCCAGGTTACGCTGAGCAGAGGGGACAGACAAAAGCACGAGCAGCTTGGACTGGAATTGAGGAGTAAAACTGATGATCAGAGAGTGAATCCTTCCTACCGAGCACCCTGGCATGGGGGTGATGCCCGTATGAAGCAGACTTAAGGATAATTAAAGGCTCAGGCTCTGATAAAAGGGGTAAAGACTTCTCTGACATCTAGACTCTAAAACACAACTGCATGTATTGAAGTGTTACTGGAGAAAGGACACATCTAGGACTGGGTAGAAAGCATTTTTGACTGTGTGGAAAGGCATAAAGGTTGTAAATTGAAACACCACAACTATTATTTGTTGTGTTGGACACGGGCAACAGCTGAATTAAATCCTCTTGGATTAATTACTGCAAATTGAGGAACTCATTTTGGCTTCTCATTTAGACTTTTATTGTGACAAAGCTCTATTAGCACCCAGTGTAATGAGCTGTAAGATAATGTCAAAATTGTAGAAATTAATAAATGTAAAAATACGCTTAATTATGTGACTAGCTTATAAGGAAGATTGTGTTAATTTTGGCATGACCTGTGAGGTTGGTTATTTAAGAAATGAGAATGCTGTAACATTAAAGACTTTAATCTGTGTGTTATGAGCTTTTTAAATTCTGGTAAGTGACTATCTGTAAACAAATATTCGAGAACTTTGCTTGCAAAAATGGAGACAAATTCACAGGGTTACACATTCTTGGCAGTGTTTTTGGAGGGGAATCTGACTATGTGCATATTACAGTGTGAATTAGTGGCAACTGCAGCACTGTTTGCCCATATACATGTGGCCAGAGCAATAATCTTGTCCTTTTTCTTTGATTATGGAGTGAAATTATGCATGTAGGCAGCAAGCACAGCACATTCACCGTGCTGTGGTACCTTTACACCCTGCTTTACCTGCAGGGTGTTTCTGTGTCTGCATCCAGAACAAGCTATTTCTCAGAGCACTGAAAGGGAACTTGGTAGCTCCTTTCAGTTGTCTTCTGCCAGAGGCATCAACAAATCTGCTAGGTTCTGCTCCCTGGGGAGTGGCTATCGGTTTCTGCAAAGGTGGTGTTTGTACTTTTATTAAAGTCTAAGATGGTTTCCAAATTGCAAAAGTACCACACTCAGCATTCATTTTATATAAAGCCTGATGTTCACCATGGCAACTGACCAAAATCTGATCTAAGTTGTTGTCTTTTAATTCAGCCTCAAGGAAACCAGGTTGTTTTTACTAATTAATTTGTCCTTCAGGTGGGCTTTTGGGTTGTGGGCAAGGTGAGGAACCCATATGTAATGACAGGATGGCTCTGCATCAGCTTGGGAGCTCAGTCACCAGGTTGTGAGGTGGGATCAGGCCTTTGGCAGAGAAGGGAGCAAGAGGGCAATTGCTATGACTTTGAATTTTGAATGAGCCTGTTGATCCCTTCCTTGGAGCAAGCTTACCTCGGCCAACTGCCAGTCCTAAGGATGGAAAAGTAATGTTGAAATAAGATGTTGCTGTGACATTTTGCAGGTAGATCAATACCACAACTGACTGCAGGGTTTCTCTTGTGAAGATATAACGCTTGTTCAATTTACTCAACTTTCCATTTTCAGTTGCTTGAAAATCCATTTCTGCCTGTGGGGTCATGTTGTCAGTCGTTAAACTAATGTAATTTATACTCTGTACAGCCCCAAATTTCTCATTGGACTATTGCAAACACTGGAATAATGTGAGAATTTTCTTTCAGTTACATAGGGGACTGTGAGATTCACATGGACATATCGAAATTTAATCTTGGAGTGAAAGGCGTACAGGTGCGTATAGTGCTAACGTTGTCTGTTCAAGGCTCTGTGTGCCAGGGGGTAGTGTGTCCCAACGGGCATGTCATGACACTTAACTGGGAAGCCACCAACTAACAGGTTTGGAATGACTGGCTTTATCTCCTCGTGTTTTGGCTGGGGAAACGATGCCTTCCATGGAGAGCACCTAAATAGCACTTTTAAGCTTCTTAGTGTGACCCTTAAACAGAGTCAGTGCCAGAGCATCGAGCTCGTGTGGGCCAGCTTCTGCCACTGGAGTTCAGAGGAGCTGCATGTTGGTAGAGAACTTCAGAAGAGCCAGTTCTGCCAGGGTGTTCATAAACTGGTGTAGATTAGACCAACAACCTGTTTTTACAATGATGAAAGCTAGTAGGCAGATCTCTCCATTGTATGGCAGTCAGAATCGCAGAGACACTCCACAAACTTAGAAAGCATTGCCTGGTATCAATAGCAATAGTTTGAGGGGGAGAAGGTTAGTGGTGTTATTAATTTAAAAAATCCTACTTGAAGTAATTTTATTTAGAATTTATCTCCATCACTGAAAATCTCACAGTTTTGAAACTGTATCCTGACAGTACCTTCAGACTCTGTTTTCCTTGGTCTGTTCTGTTTGCAGTTGTATGGGACATTGCGGGTGATACTGGAACCTCTTCTAACCGATGCACCTTTTATTGGAGCGGTGACCTTGTTTTTTATGCAGAAACCGGTAAGTCGGTAGTGAACTGTACTCTGCAGTCTTCTTGCTTCCTGGTCTGTCTTAATGGATGGATAGGTCTTCAGGGAGTAACACAAGCTGTCCTTCACTGGTAACCCAAACTGCATAACTCTGCCTCTCAGTGCAGGTGTTTGAATAGCAAATTCCTGATTGTTCAATGCTCCTCTTGAACTCCAAGAGGATAGGATTGAATTTGCCCTAATCTTTTGTAGTAGTGCCTAAAAAGTTACTTGCTTCACTCTAAGAATGGGAGGACCTTCAGATGGTGACAGCACAGGAGCCATTTCCAAGGCATTTGCTGCAAGGTTTCTGGCAGGTGGATTTTAAATCTTACCATTTGTAGATTTTAAATGCAGTCGTCTTGGAGACCATTCAGTCATGGTTGTGCTTTGAAAGCTTGCCTGTTTAAGGTCACACGCCTTGTAGTTGAATTGTGGTTTAATAAAATATGAGAAACCTTCTAGTCTTGTAAGAACCAGTTATCTTGTAGTACACAGCCTTGCTTGTGGGTTATGCTCTGCTTGAGTTCATGGAAGTCATACATTTTTGATCTTGGATAAGGTGTTTTTGTGTTTAGATGTAGTAGCATTATTTTAGCACATGAAAAAAACCTTTTTGTTTATTGTGTGAATAGAAATACAGACTCCTGAAGTCGGGTGGTGTTTGTAAATCCCCCTGCCTCAGGGCATAGGCCAACCTCTAAGTGAAAAGACGAGGGAACAGCTTCAAAGTCTAGGTAGAGCTGTCGGGTTTACTACGCATGACCCCAGGGCATCTGCCAGTGGTCTTGCTAGGGGCTGAATGCTGTCTTTCCCTGTGCTTGCAGGATAAGTCCCAGTGATACCCTCATTTCAGGTGTAGCAGGTAAAATAGATAAGGGAATTGATACCAGCTGTTGGTTTTAATGTACAGGTGCAGTCACTTACTGGTGCAAGTTTTGCTTTCTTTAAACAGCTGGCTTTGTTTTAGAAGCATTTGCTTCCCCTTTAAATTCTATAATTGTTCTGAAATAAATTTTAATGGTCCTGTATAATTTTTCTCCCTGATCTTGTTGTAGCACTTGGAAATCAACTGGGCAGGCATGAGCAACCTCTTGGATGTCCCAGGGATTAAGTAAGTCTCTACTTTGCTTCACTTTATTCTGCTTTAAAAAGCTTGTGCTTTGTGCTTACATTTGTTTATCTTAAAGTGAAAAAAGGCAAGGTACCACAGAGTTGCAGTCCCTCTGGCAAATAGAAATACAATCCATGATAAAGAAAACTACTCCAGATTTATAAGGAGAAATGTTCTTCTTTTTCTGTGTAATCTGCTCACCCTTTAGGTTCTTCAGAAAGGGTAGCTCTTCCCCAATGCCTCTTAGATTGGTCTTGTGCATAAAACTTGCACAGCAAGGATGAAAATCTTAGCAGTTTTCAGTACTGTAAGTTTCAAACTGTTTCTCCAGGTTGGAGATTCACTTTGTCCTTGTTCCTTAGCGTAAGGAGAAAATTCTGTTACGCAAGAACAAAATATATTTGGTTACTGAGCCATTGCTTTTCTCCCTTTAAATGCAAATACAGACACTTCTGTTCCCCTCTCTTCCCCTGCAGCTCATAGTTTGCAGACTCATAGGAAGTGGCTGGCTACTTTAGGTGCCAGTTTATGCATTAAAGGGCCTCTGAAGGCCTTTGATGTCGAGTGAGAGGAAGCTTTCTTTTTCTCTTAATTTGAGGCCAGAGTGGCCTTTTGCCCTGAAGTTTGCCCTGAGAGCTCCAGTTTTTATCAGAGAAATTAATCTGTTCTTTTCTAATGTGGTTTCCTTAATACTTGCAGGGAGAAGGTATGTAGGTGTTCCAACCTACAGCCTCTCATATAATTAAGTGCAAATTTGGTGTCCTAAATTTTCATTCCCTGGTTCTCTCACAGGGATTTGAACATAGAAACCCATGTTTGTTCATCAGCACTGCACATGAAAGCCAGGAGCAAAACATGCCTGACCATGAATAGGCTGAAGTACAGGTTGAACAAGAGCTCTCCCTTTCAAATGAACTGAGCATACTTAAGAGGGTAAAGAAACTGGACGCAGTCGGCTGTCCTCATGTACAAGCTGTGTTTAGTTGAGTGTACCCTGAGACTCAAGAGAAGGGACAATTCTGTGACCTTCCTGTGGGGTTTTTTTGAAGGAAAGCCAACGGCCTGGGCTTTCAGGCTCCTGGTTTCACATTTGCAGTAGGAGAGGACTTTCCTTCTGTCTGAACCCAGCCTTATCTGTGAACTGTGACAATTTTGTTGCACAAGCTTACCCTGAGAAGCTGCCTTATAAGCACTGGATTAATCAAGAGGATGAAAGTCTTTCAGATGTTTCATGCTCTTGGGTTTTCCTCTTAGTTTTTCCTTCTGGTCATGTTGAAATCCTCTCATTAATCACCTGGAGAGTACCGGGCATCTGCGTTAAACATGTACTTCTTGCTCAGGAGAAATAGGTCAAATTAGTTGTCCCCACCATACAAATAGAGCAACTGTAAAGCAAAGGTTTAAACTGAAAAGCCAGAAATGTTTAAGTTTTAACTAGGTGGGAAAGTTTCCTAAACTCCAAGACAGACAGTACCCTCGGTTCAGCCATTGTGATCTCCTGTATGCCAAAGATCCTGTTACTTAAAACAAGATTTTCCTTCTTAGTGCAAAATATACCAAGATACAGAATCTCATCTTTTGCTTGGTCTTCTATTAAAAAAAAAGCAAGCCAAACTCATTTTGGTTTGAATGTGGCTGGCTTCTCCTTCCATTTTACAGTAAGGTCTTGGCATGTGGCCAAGAGCAGATGGCAGTGTGTGCTGGGGCCATGTTCTAAGTCTCAACCCAAAGTACTTCGAGGTCTTGAGCCCACTGTGAAATGCTGAAAATTCCTGATTCCCTCCTCACCTTGTCCATTTCTGGTGTCGGTTCAAGGAAACCGAGAAGGCACATGAGTTTGTATGACTTGTTTGGGTGTGTGACAATCTCATCATATGGCCTAAACTCCTATTCATCATTTACAACTTGCTAGAGCCGAATTCACACCTAGCCCTAGTAACCCTAGACTGCAACAACCCTGTGTGCAAGTGGGCACTTGGACCATGTGTGCCACAAGCCAATGGTGATTATGTGCAGAACGACAGGGAATAAGATTGAAAGAGATCTTGAGAGGCTGCCCCATGCTCATACTCTCCTCTGCAGCAGCTCAACTGGATGCGAGTTATTGATAGGAGACAGCCTAACCTTCCACAGTGATCCACATCCACCCTTGGTGATTGGTTCTGGTGTTGAACTGTCCTCTCCATTTCCTCTTATTCTAAGCTAAATGTCACAAGCATATGTTTCTTCTGCCCATGTGCAGCTGTACGTAGCACTCTTTCACAGAATCATAGAATCGTTTAGGTTGGAAGCATTCCCAAGGAAACCGAGAAGGCACATGAGTTTGTATGACTTGTTTGGGTGTGTGACAATCTCATCATATGGCCTAAACTCCTATTCATCATTTACAACTTGCTAGAGCCGAATTCACACCTAGCCCTAGTAACCCTAGACTGCAACAACCCTGTGTGCAAGTGGGCACTTGGACCATGTGTGCCACAAGCCAATGGTGATTATGTGCAGAACGACAGGGAATAAGATTGAAAGAGATCTTGAGAGGCTGCCCCATGCTCATACTCTCCTCTGCAGCAGCTCAACTGGATGCGAGTTATTGATAGGAGACAGCCTAACCTTCCACAGTGATCCACATCCACCCTTGGTGATTGGTTCTGGTGTTGAACTGTCCTCTCCATTTCCTCTTATTCTAAGCTAAATGTCACAAGCATATGTTTCTTCTGCCCATGTGCAGCTGTACGTAGCACTCTTTCACAGAATCATAGACTCGTTTAGGTTGGAAAAGACCTTTAAGATCATCGAGTCCAACCGTAAACCTAACACTGCCAAGTCTGGGAGTGTTAAACACCACTAAACGATGTCCCTAAGCGCCACATCTACACGTCTTTTAAATACTTCTAGGGATGGTGACTCCACCACCTCCCTGGGCAGCCTGTTCCAATGCTTGACAACTCTTTGGGGGAAGGTAGGCAGTATCACTCATTTCGCAGTGCCCATTTCTTTTGCAGTGCCTCGTTCTTTTATTCTAACTGAAATTGTGATGGATTGTAGAGATTTAGGTCGCTTTTTTCCCCCCCACCTGCAGTGTAATGTCAGACTCGCTAATTCAAGACTTCATTGCTGCACGGCTGGTTCTACCAAACAGAATCACAGTGCCTCTGAAAAAGAACATGAACATTGCCCACTTGAGGTTCCCGATCCCGCATGTGAGTTTTGGTTTTGGTTTTTTTCAGTGACAATATTAATCTACCTGAGTGTACATTTGCCGCAACGTGGATGCATGCAAGCTTAGTGTCTTAGGTTCCTGTATCAGCTGTTTCAACCTGGATTGCAGGCTTTCTGTAGGTGATATTTAGGAAATATAAAAACAGATTTTAGATAGTTCATAATTTGGCGGGGGGGAGGCTGGTGGGCCCTACCCTCTATACATGGCATAAGAAGTCTATTTAGACACTGAGCTCATTTACCAATTTAAAGCTTTAGTCTCACTTGAGAATACCACAGATCTTCAGTTAGAGAAGGTAAATACATAAGTAAGTAGTGTCAGGCTACTTAATTTTTTTTTACTATTGCTGTGAATGGATGTGAATAGGGAGCTCAGAGATTGACATCTCTTTGTTACAGAAAAAAATTCAGGAAAGAAAAACAACAACAACAAATCTCCTAAATGCTTGACATATCCAGGTCTTCAGTCTCCTCACTTGTCAAATACCTAATACACTCATTAATGAGGGTAAATATAAATGAATGACAAAGGGATGCTCCCTCTTGCAAACTTGCATCACCAAATTGAAGTTGAATGGCCACTCTGCAACAAAATAAGAACCTACCAATGGGTGCTTAGTTCTTCCTTCAGTCAGTGGGAATTGTTCTTTACTCTACACTTGATTTGACTGTGGCTGTAATCCTGTGTCCATGTGTATGTTTCTGATTTAAAAATAAATCGAAGATTATTTCTAACCAGTTATCTAGATTGGATTGTGTATCTGTTTAAGATTATTTTTTTTCCCCTCTAGGTAAATGGTAGAAAAAGTGTTTTAAAACAGCTGTCATTGGAAATATACTGCATCAAAATACATGTCTTTGCAAAGCTGTCGTAGTGACTACCCTTGCTGCCTGAAATAACTGATTTTAGGAGGTAGCATATTATAATTATCCAAAGATGGCATTTTCATGACCAATTTTTTATCTTATTTTATTCAGGGAGTAATAAGGGTTCATCTGCTAGAGGCTGAAAACCTTGTCCAGAAAGACAGTTTCCTTGGTGCAATCAGGGGGAAGTCTGACCCGTATGCTCTTCTTCGCGTTGGCACGGTGCAGTATCGAAGCAAGACAGTTTCCCGAGATCTTAATCCCATTTGGAATGAGACATTTGAGGTAGTGAACCTTTTGATCTTTCCATCTGTAGGACACACAGCTGTTTACATCCCTGTGCTTGGAGGACCTTCTCTTAGCTGACTGCGCTGGAGCAGGTGGACTTCCTTGTTACTTGATTGAGGCATTTCTGTCCCTTAAACAAGTTCAAATTTGCATTGCAAACTTGAAATGTCATTCAGGTTGATCTGATTTACATATGTGGGTTTTTGGAGGAGGTGCAAAACACTGCTTTAAATATCAATCAGTGCAGCAGTCTATGCAGCTGTAGTCTGCTCTAGCATTGATTATTCTTTGCTTATTAGGGATACCAGTTTGAGGGGTTTAACTTGTAGTTCAAAAACAAGCAAACTGGTTTTGATCTATTTTCGCTTATAATCAATTGTATTTGTTACGCAATTAGCCACAAAGCAGCAGGGAATGTCCTTAATGTGTTATACAGTTCTGAAATGTCATGTTCTTGTCCACAGCCTGAGCCTCTGTAAACCTATGTGAATGCTTTTTATTTTTAATCAATACCTCTTTCTCCTCCAGTTTGTTGTTCATGAAGTGCCTGGTCAGGACTTAGAAGTGGACTTGTACGATGAAGATCCAGATAAAGATGACTTTATGGGCAGGTAAATTAGCATAACCCTTGCTCAGGGTCCAGTAACCTCTGCAGTGGGACACCCAGATTATTCATACTGGAAATTTAATATTGAAGGAAGCTATTCCCTTTGTCCGAATAGTGATACCAAGTTATTAGTTCTTAGCGCAACTAACTTTGGACAAGGTAGAGAATGGTCCCAGACTCCTGCAGGGAATCCTAGGAAACCATTAGAAGTGATAGTTGCTACACAGCTTGAGCTTTACTTGAAATTTATTTTAGTTTTGAAAATATTTAAGGGGGGGAGTTCAGAATTGTAAGTGCGTTTCAGCGCACATGCACACAGGTAATGCGTAGAAGTTGTCATTTGGAACAGATTTGAGTGTGGCTTTTTTGGTGGTGGTTTCTCTCCCCAACAGCAGTACGCTGTATGCCTAAGTATACGCTGAAACGTTTACTTTTTGTCTTTCAGCTTGCTTATAAGCCTAGTGGATGTAATGAATGACAGAACTGTTGATGAGGTAAAGATCACAGCTTATTTCTAAATGTGATTGGTAGTGTATGCTTACCTGTACTCATTTGTGTGCTCCCTCTGCAACTACATTGTTTCTGTGTGCTTACAGCTTCCTTGCACATTTCCACTGTGGTACTTTCACAAAAAGAAAATACCTTCACTCAGAGAACTTGAAGTAGCCATTACAATAATTTTTACAATCAAGCTGGCAGCCTCAGACAGCACTGAGGTTACACTGAGCCAGCAGTGGGGTATCTTGTGTTAGTATCTCGTGTCCTGTATGTACCAAATGTTTTGTACAAGGCTACAGATAAAGTTTGGTGAAGCAATCTGATTGCTGAGGGAAGAAATAATCTGATCTTATTGTGGTTCATCCTGCAACCCAGCACTCTGCAAACAATGCCAGGGTGCCTGTCTTGTGCTGCTCCTGGTTGGAAATATCCATATGCTTTGCGTGTATATGGGTATCTTATTTTCGGGTTTTGTGGCTTGTATTCCTAAGTAGATGGACCTGCTGCAATCTAAGTGTCAAAAATGCAAGCTAAGGTGCTCAAAGTGCAGTTCATATTGTCTATTGTACTTAAGTCTCAGGCTGCAACATATATTAAAAAATTATTCTGCCTCACAGTTCTCAAGTTACTCTTTGTTGTCTCCATTTAGTGGTTTCCCTTAAGTAAGACAACAAGTGGACACTTGCATTTAAAACTGGAGTGGCTCTCACTAGTAAATGACCAAGAAAAGCTACAGGAGGTGAGTATATTTGCTTAAAGGATTCAGATACTCTGATCCTTTTCCAGTGATCAACAGTGTGTAAAATTAGGAACCCCAGGCAAACTCATGGGAGTTATTTTTGTCTGACAAAGTTTTGACGTGATTTACCCCTCCCTCCCCTCCTGAGGAGGAAGGGCATTTTCTTGCCCTAGGCCCCTTAGTTATTCAGAAGTAACTCAAATCTGGCAGCTCTTTTTGCTTGAATTAGCAAAGCTTTGTTTGACTCACTGCAAAGCGGTCTCTCACCATTCCCTCCCTTGATAATTTTTCCCTTCCCTCTCCATCTAGGATCTGTGTAGGACCTCTGTGTATAACCTGTACGAGTCCTAGACAAATACCCAGCACTGGTGCTTGGTAGGGCCGTGGTTCCAAATGGTGTCTTACTTGTCCAGCACAATTGCTTGGATAAAGCCCATCTCCCAAGGATGCTGTTTCTTCATAATCAAGGAAAAGCATTTGAGTTCTGCCGAAGTGAATAAAATTTGTTTCCAAGCTTTGTTCTGCTGACAGTGGGTTACTGGTTACTGATGTTAATGTACACGATTGAGCATGTTCTTAGGTGCCTTGGTGTACTGGGAAATCCAACCAGTTCTGTCTGTGCTAGAGAGATTGAAGAGCATTAAGGCCAGTGAATTGAAAAGACTTACACCTCTTTTTACTGGTCTGCTTAAAACCATCATGCTGTATTGGCTTGTACTCCTCTAAATTGCAAGTTGTAGGAGAAAGGTGAAGAGTTGCTTAGCTTTCAGAAACTGTCCTTCGAATCTGTGTTGTGCTTTATGTTGTCCTTGATGGGTGATCATGCCTACCTTGTCTTTTGTTGTGTTTTATCTTTCCTGGCCTTCGCAGGATAAGAAGGGTCTGTGTACAGCTATTCTGATAGTCTACTTGGACAGTGCCTTCAACCTTCCAGTAAGTACAAACCACATACAGGCAGCATTTCACTCCTAACCTTTCTTTTAAAGCCCACAAATTAATTGCTTTTAAATAATTTTTTTTACTAATTCAGAAAAACCACTTTGAGTATTCGAATGGTGAATGTGGAGCAAAGAAGATCAAAAATAACAAGTACCTCAAGGTAAAATTTATATTCTTCTCCCATTCTTGCAAAACAACATTCTGGATTATGTGGTATCATAGCAACTGAAACTAGCTGTGGTTAAAAAGAAATAATCTCTCCACTGTCAGAATCTAAGTGACTGGGGCTTCAAAATAGTGATTGAAAGCCCACCCCCACCCCAGTAAAAGCCTAGGAGGTCCAAGGGGGAGTGCAGCACAGAAATATTTGATTGTGTGTGGAGTTGTCGTTATTTTTATTTTATACTTTGGACAGAGAGCCTCCAGACATCAGACCAAGTCATGTTACTCTTTCAGCTGCTGCTGGGGTTCTTCCCATGCTGAGCTGTTCCAGCTTGACCTCCCACTTCGGGATGGGAGGAATATGCTTTTCTGTGGTAACCTTTCAGTCCATTGGAGACCTGACCACCAGATTCCTTCCCCCTCAGTTTTAGAGGGATTCCGAAGCCACTCTGTCATTCATGCCTCTTTTCTCTTTGCCTCTGTTTACTTTTTCCCTCAAATACTGCATTTTGCTACTGTAATGTAAATGGTGGGTATAGGGAAAAATGTCTTTCTCCTCTCTTTCTTGAACAAGCTACACACAACCATGGCCCTGAGCAATGGATAAAGCTTCCCATTCTCTCTGAGTAGCTCCCCTCTTAAATGCAATCTTGACAATTTAGATGAGTTACCAGCACTGTGATACACATCATATTCAATAATCCTTAATTCTGGACTTCGTTGTATCTGCTTTGTATGCAATGTTGTGCCAAGACCAGATCCTCAGCCTTACCTTCTGTAGCATTAGTGCACAGTACAAGAGGTTCAGCATTGCTTCTGGAAAGGAATTGCTACTTGGTGCCAAAGACTGGCTTCTAGCTGCTTTACAGTAAGTCCTGAGCCTTGGAAGCCAATTCTGAGAGTCCTGTTTCATTCAGGAATGGTGAAGACTTCCCACTGAGTCTTCAACTCTCTTCTCTGTTTCCTCTCAGCTTCTGACAAATTTTTAACTGCTCACCTATTGAAACCTAAATACATAAAACTTCAGCTTAAAAGCTTACTCTTGATAGTAGAGGGTAAGACAGTGCTGTGTTATGACTGGAGTCTTTCCTGTGTACTGCACTCTTCAGATGTTCCACATCTCAAAGCTATTGTCAGCTTTCCAGCAACTTATTTCAAGTAAGAGTAGTGGTTTGATATTGCTTCCTGTAAACTATAAATGTCTATTTTTTTTTTCTGCTTTCTTTTTTTTTCCTTGTATTAAATCACAGAAGATGGAACGAGAACCTTCCTCCTTTGTCCTGCTCACAGTAGGAAACAAGACTCAGAAAAGCAAGGTGAGGCTGTTTGACTCCTCTGCTTTCCTTAAATACTTTCTTTTTTTATGGGTGACTATCTCCAAGTAGCCCCTAGGAAGGGTAGGACTAGTGAAGCTGATGTGAAGAACTGTAGTTATGATAGTTAAGTAGTTATGATAGCTGCAGAGGCTGGGAGGTTGGGTTCAACCAGCGTGTGGAAGCGGTGTGTCACTGAGTTGTGCTTGGTTAGTGGGTGTCTGATCAGTTGCTGTACAGATGTGTGTTTTTGTGCTCATGGCCACGAGGTCATGTTGGTCAAGATACTCTAGTTCTACAAGGGTTGAAGAGGAAAAAATGATCAATCTGCAATCTGGCTCATGCTTTCTCAGGGCACGGTGTCATTTGCATCGAACTGGCATTTATTTCCTCATCAGAGTCTCCTGGCTCCTGTATTTCATAGTTTTACTGAATTTTTTTACCTGGACAAGACATATGCAGATCTCTTCCACTTCACTTTCAGTTCCTTTTTCATTATTTAATATTTACTTTTGCCTGATGAGTAAGAGCAACAGCTGAGTTCTGCCCTTTCAGTAGCTGCTGTGTTTATTGCGCCGCAGCTGGATGCAGATAAGGGTAGCTCTATGTTCTTACAGACACTCAACAAATAGGAGTGAATCCTCTTGGCTACACACGAGCATACGGGACTAGCACCTATTTTCCTTTGTTTCTTCCACCTGCTCCATGCAGAAATTGGGTTCTGCTGGCATTTTTACCTTCTTTGGCTTTCCCTTTTCCCCACCACATCACCTGCCTCTCCGAAGCTAGGTCAGACTTCCAGCTTTCCCCCGCTCCTTTTCCCATCCTGCCAGCACTCGTGGCCTGGTGGAAGCAGCTGATTTATGGAACAGCCTCAGCCACAGCCCCTGCGGGTGCTTTCCATGCTCTTTCATCCTTGAAGCGGATGGCACTGAAGCTACATCCTCCTACTCTTCCCATGAGCTCTACACCCTTCAGACTGCCCCCTTAGCTTTCCTACCCTTCCCAGCCAGCTCACTGCAGCTTTGGGAGCTGGCACTGGGTGCCTGCAGGCTGGAGGCAGCACTGTGGCTCTCCCTGGGTGGCTGCTGGTCCAGGCAGCACTGGTTGGAGCCAACTGCAGCTCACCAGACTTGTTCTTTGGCATTTCCACGCCCCACAGAACTTGTTCTGGTTTTGCCAGAGACTTTGCTTCTGCATGCTTCTGACTTAGAAATTTCACTCTCTCCATTCAGCTGGGGTGTAGCATCACTGAATAAAACAAGAGGGTCACCATGACCCTCTTTGATGGTCACTGTCATGGTATTCTTTGCTGCTTACAGAATAAGCTGACATATGTGCCACAATCTTCTTGTTGCAGACCTGCAATTTCAGCAAAGATCCCACGTGGGGCCAGGCTTTCACCTTCTTCATCCACAGTGCTCATTCCCAGTCGCTCCATGTTGAGGTGAGAGAAAAGCCTTTCTTTTGAAGACTGAGTCCACATCTGTAAGAAGAAACCTTTTTTATGGTGGATGTAATCTCAGTGCTGGTTTTTTCTGTGTGCTTGTACTGGGGTCCTCCTACTTAAAAGGTGGAAGAAGCATCTGCTATTGCACAGGCAATTCTCTGTTAGATGATGCTGGTATCTACTTTTGTCTCTGGGATCATGTAATGCATAATATCTTAGTTCAAAACATTGGATATTTCTGGCTACAAAGTCCAAAGGACGTTTCATACAGGTCTGTGTGTGGTAAAACCATGAATATCTTGCTGTTGGAAATCGCAGCCTTCATAATTCTCAACCAGGGCCCTATCTCTTTACCTTGGTATTTTGGCTCATTAAGAAATCTTGAATCTCACTGGCATACGTTGCAGTCACAGCCAGTTCTATGGCTGTTCACTTGGCTACAGAACTGGATTTGAATTTAGAAGGTGTATTGAGGTTAAATAGGCTAAACAAACTATTACCTAAAAAGCTTGTAAAGATTTAGACCAGTTGTCATCCCAGGTGCCTGGGACACTTTCCCCAGAGCAAGTAAGGAAAGTCAAGTAAATCCCAGGGCCTAGTTTTTCTGCTAAGGCAGTTCCTTCTCTATATAGTTAGAGATGGAATTTTTACTCCAAACATACTAATTTGTTACACTCCTGCAATATTGGCATCATCCATTTGGAAGTAACCATACTTGGTAGTACGTCCTGAAGAAAATAAGCTAATTTTGGTCTATGTCTGAAATACCTTTTTGCTTTGCCGTTCCCAGTGGTATGCTTTCCAGTTTTCCATCTAATAAAATTTTTTTTGTTTTTTTTTTTTTTTCCCCCCTCCACACCTAGATAAAAGACAAGGATCGGGATAGTGCCCTGGGAACTTCAGTGGTATGTCTCTCGCACTTACTTAAGGACCCAAACATGACTCTCGATCAGAGATTTCAGTTGGACCATTCCAGTTCAGACAGCTTCATTAAGATGAAACTTGTATTGCGGGTAAGTTGTTCTTTGCCATATTCACTCGGCTTGCCCAGCAGAAACATCCAATTCTAACCAGGCAAAAGAGGTGAAAGGTGGGTGTGGAGAAGTGCAGCTTTGCTTCACAGATGAGTAGAAAGTAGAAGTGTGATGAGGTCTTTAAGCGTAATTAAGAGTGCATGGTGGAGCTGAGAGGTATCCCTGAGGCTTCCTAAAACTTAGTGCAGTGCCATTGCTGAAAATCTTCTCATGACAAAGAGTTGGACTGAGAAAATCTAAGCTGGGGAAAGCAAAGCTGCTGAACAGTAAGAAAGAGTCATGCTTAGGAATTGTTTTCTCATCGTGCTTTGGATCAATGTTTAGACACTGTTAAATACATACTGGGTAGGACAAGGGAAGAGAACATCACAGCTCATCCGATAGGCCTCTTTCACCTCTAATGGCAAACTCCCGCTGTTACAGTTTTGTGGTGAAATTTCATCCTAGATGGTAATGCTGGCATTAACCCCAGTGCTTTGGGAGCAGCACTCATTTCTCTCCCTTGTGATTTTTTTAGGCCTTGAACGTTGAAGAACCCGATCCACAAATAGTCAAGGCTGGTGTCAATGCCTCGAAGCAAGGTCCTGTGCATGTCAGGGAGAAGGGTGGAAACCAGCAAAAGTTTGTCTCCCCACCAAAACCAGAAGTCTCAAAAGTACTTCCCGTGAGCAAAGACTCTGCAGCACTTGAATCTCTGCTGAAAAAGGACAGCAGAGAAGACCCGCACCCAAATGACAGTTCAGCAGCACCTGTACCAAGTGAAACTGTTGCTGGCCTTAATGAGGCAGAGCACGAGCAAAATCCAGAGCATTGCCCGTCATCAGCGTTGCATACCAGAGCAGCGGTCATGCCCACGTTGCCAGTCGTACAGGAACTGAGGCTTGCGCCCAGTGTTGCTTCGCTGGGTTCTCTGCCTTCTTCTTGCTTTGACTTAAGTAGCAGCAATCTGGACCTTCATAAGTAGGTGTTCTTCCAGCTGAATTGTTCTTCTCTTGGGAAGGTTTGGGTTTTATAGGTCGCTGTTGCATACAGTTGAATTCAAGACTGCTAAGTCCTTTGGAGTCTTGGGTCTCAAATCAGCTTGCAAAGAGTTGACCTAAGTATTCCAGTCAACAGCAAAGTCAATTACAGGGTCACTATCAGATCAGGGGTAAGGTGAAAGCATTTCCTTCTCTGGCTCTCCTAAGAAGTGCTGCATATGTTGGCTTTATATTGCTTAAGAGCCTCTCACAGAATATCCTGGGTCCCATAACACTCACGATTTTAGCAACAGGATATTGGAAGTCTGAATATCCCACTTCTGTAAAAACATAAACCTTTGATAAGCGTATCTGGCTGCTTAAAGTTTTGAATGCTGTGTTCTATCCAACAAATTTTAAGACTCTCATAATGCTGTGAACAAAGTTTTCATGGATAGGTGTGCTTGTGTGTGTGTCCTTCCCACAGTGCTAAGTGTGAGGCTGCAGGTAGTCAGCTCCGTCAAGGAGGACGAAGAGCCGGGGTGCGGAATGGAGCTGGTAGCTAGGAGCTGGCAGAGTCCTTAACGAACTGAAGTAGCAAAGAAGGTCCATCTCGATTAAGAGGGCATCAGAGCAGTTATAAATCTGAATACCAAACCCAGCTCCAGCTGTTCGGTCTAGCACTTCTGTACTGGCACATTCTCTAGATCTGAACAGGGCCTCATTTATAAACCATTTTTAAGCAATATGTTTTGGATTTGAAACCACTTTAATAAAATGCAGAATGAAATATAAAAAATGGTCCCATTTTGCATATATAGACATCCTTGAAGGAGCTGTGTAGCATGCTAACCCGTACTTTGCTGCTCCTTTTACAGCAGGCCAAGTAGGTGCTTTTTTGGCCATTTGTACTGTGGGACTGAAATGAGGTACTTGTACAAAAGGCAGGCTAGGCAGTGCTGGTGCTAACAGGAGTGTTGTTTCTGTGGAACCTCTGCGGTCCAGCTGCTTTCTCGATAGCAAACCTTAGGATGCCAGAAAGAAGAATAGTGCCCTGAAGGTTGGTTATAGCTGAAATTGCATCACCAGCTTCTGAAACTCGTGTCCTGTTTCGTGCTGCTAGGTCTGTGCGTGAGGTCTCTTAAATAGCTGTATTTAAAAGCTTTGACTGTGTAACTGTCTTACAGCGGGACTGAAATGCCTCTGGGAGAGATTCAGCTCACAGTGCGGTATGCTTCAATACGGCAGAGTCTCGTCGTGCTGGTGAATGGCTGCAGGTAACACTGACAGTTGCATATATCTGTAAAGGAAAGGGGAAGAACTTGCTGAGCTTGTGTCAAGACATTCAGCAAAGCTGGAGCAGAACCACGTGCAGCGTAAGCTGCCCTGTTGAGATGCCTTAGCATTGGGTGACTTCAGTCTATGCAGCCTCACTAAGCCCAGCTCTGGTCAATGCCGGTAGCAGGTCAGCAAGTAGAGATCCTCTAGCTGTCATCCATGCAAAACTTCCTCTGGACAGCATTGACAACTGATGCGTGTCTTGGGATGTCATGATGGGCATCATGACAAGGATTGATACCTATAACTGAATTTGTAAATATTCATTTAGGAACCCCAATAAGTGGCCACACAGTAGTGAAAATTTTGTTTAATTTCACATCCTTAAAGTTTTATTTCCTTATGTTCCAACTGCCAAGATAAATGGTTTTGGCCTATGGACCCAAGAAGAGTTGGTCTGATTCTAAGAGAGAGAAGGTATCATAACACACAGCGGGAGAACCTGCCTTACTTGTGAACACTGTATTTCTTTTAACAGAAACTTAGTACCTGCTTCCAATCGTGGAGTAGATCCGTATGTTCGTATATACCTGCTTCCAGATAGAAGATGGACAAGCAGGAAGAAAACTTCCGTTAAGAAAAAAACTCTGAACCCCCAATATGATGAGAAGTAAGAAAATGTTAATTATAAGTGCTGCTGAAATAGTTATGATCCCTGTATAATGAAAGGGCTTAGGTAAGGTGTGCTCCTGTTGCTCCTAAGGGTTGTCTTGTGAAAATTTGCAGGTCTTCTGAAAAAAAATGGCACTTTAACTGTGATTTGCAAGTGCTTAGGGCTGGCCTTGCTCTGCCTGTGGTGGTGTCTGTCCCTCTGTGGGAGGGCATGCCTTCTTCCCACCCCTTCCCTGATCCCAGCAGATGGTGGCTGCACTTGCTGCTTTCTACACTGACATTCCTCTACTCATGTTTAACTCCCTGTCGTGGCAGAGGCACCCTTTCCTTTTGGGTATCTCACAAAACCTACTTCTGTGTTCATACTTCTTTGCCTGATGTTTATTCTGACCACTTTCCAAAAGCCAAAGGCAGAAATACAAAGCCTTTTGAGACGGGACCATTCTTGGGACAGATAGGTGGATGTTGTCATCAAGACCTGGCGCGAGCAGGGTAAAATGCTCCCACCTCTTTGCTGACAGTGTCGTGCCCACAGCTCTGCTGCTGAAATGGAATGCATTTTACACAAAAACCAAACACAGTAATGCTTAGAAGTAGAGCTCATTTGAGAGGTGGTTTTAATCCCGTATTTAGAGGAAGGTACACATATGCAAATATTGGGTGGTCCTGGGTGGCTCAGTTTTTTCCGATGTTGGGTCCTTTCTGTATAGGTCAGAAATGGAGAAAAGATTTTAAGATATTTCATCTTAACACTCAAAATACTAGAATTGTGGATTTTGCTTCTGCCTATTCTCACATAACTCCACTGCTTTAGTGCCAGCACAGCTGTTAGGAACAGCATCTCTTTTTCCTCATCCTCGGTATTGACGTGTCCTGTACATCCTCAATTACGTATAATAGGTTGAGCAACACTTTGCTCCAAAACACATTACCAGTTTTACAGCTCTGACTTGAGGAGAAGCTATTCAGCTGGGCAGAACTTAAATGATTTAGCGTGGACAAAACTCACTTGACACTAGATGTCATGTGCCAGAGGCGTGAGTCAGAGACATTAAGAATTTAATTGCCACAGGTTTCAACCTTTGTCTTCTCTTAATGTGGTATAAGCCTACTTTGTAAACTTGGGGGGGTTGGCTCAGCTATTTCCTCTGAGTAATAAAGGTTGCATGGAAAACATGCTGATCTTCCATGAAGGGGGAAGAATGACGGTAAATAGCATTTCGTCATGACTGCAGGTTTTCCTCCTTTCCCTCTGGCACAGTGAACAGTCTGAACAACAGGGTCATCGTCTTTCATGAGGCCTGGAAGAGATTTCTTACAATGTGAATAAAAATCTAACTATAGAATTGCCTTTTCCGTGTCTTCCTTCTCTGTTAAAGTTCTGGCCACTGACGCTGTATCCTGGCCACTGATGCTTACAGAATTTTAGGTTTTGACCTAAGTCTCTCCTTTCAAAACTTTACTTTTAGGTTTGAATTTTTTGAATCTTTGGAAGATGTCAAGAAAAGGACACTGGACATTGCAGTGAAAAACAGCAGGCCCTTCATTTCACAGGGAAGGAAGGAGCTGGGGAAAGTAAGTTTAAAGAAGCTACACTCCCGATTTCATAGAGCTGAACAGTCTGAGCCATTCCTGTAATCCTGAAATGCAGTTCCAGTAAGTAAGTCTCAGTGACAGGACTAGCAATCTGGAAGTAACTTTTTCTGCTAGATTTTCACCTAAAATCAGGCTGTATCCATGTGGATGCTTGTGTGGTCTCATGTGATTCATGGGCCGTGCCCCTTCATTTCAGAAGGGCGCTCCTGAAATAAAAACGTTTCCCTGGATCTGCTGCTGCCCATTCAGGGAATGGCTCCAATAGCGCAAGCACAAAGCGGAGAAAGACGTGTGATGAAAGCCCAGAATTTGCCAACGGTCCTTTAAGCTTTCTGTGAACAACTTTGATTCTGTGAAAAGTAAACTGGAATCACTACTTCAGCGATTGATAGATAAATTTCCAAGCAATGCTCCTAAGAAGCTGAGCTGCAGTGCTGCTGCCCATTCAGGGAATGGCTCCAATAGCGCAAGCACAAAGCGGAGAAAGACGTGTGATGAAAGCCCAGAATTTGCCAACGGTCCTTTAAGCTTTCTGTGAACAACTTTGATTCTGTGAAAAGTAAACTGGAATCACTACTTCAGCGATTGATAGATAAATTTCCAAGCAATGCTCCTAAGAAGCTGAGCTGCAGCGCCGAGACTGGCTACTGCCTCTGTCCCGGGAGTGCAGGAAGCTCGTCTCCCTCCAGCTGTGCGGCAGTCCTAGGACCTGAAAGTGGGTCTGACTGGGGAGGAGCGCTAGCTTAGCTCATCAACTTGTACGCTGAATAACATAGAAATAAAATTTGCTTTTTTAAAGGTGCGGATTGACTTGTCACAGGAGGACTTAATAAAAGGTTTTGCACAATGGTAAGTTTTCTTCTCCGTGCCTTCAAACCCTGCCAATTGCTTTGCTGGGAGTTTGCCTGACTGCTGTTGGAGTGCTGCTAAATGGGCGGTGTGTTTTGGTGAGCAAGAATAATATTGGATCTGCAAACGCAGGACTAACTTGAACTAATCTGGTAGTTTTATCTAAATTGTATGTGAATCCAGTTGCTAGTACAATACCTGTCCTGTGAAAGAGTTTTAATATGAGGCCTGTATCTCAATTATAGTCTTGAGCGTATTTTAAGTTACCATAAAAGCCACTGGGACACATAAGTAAAAGAATTATGTCTATTAACGTAACCTTGCAACAAATTTTATCTTGGAGAAAGACCTTAACTAAATTAATACTCTGATCAGCAATATATATTTATGATAAAACTTTAATTACAAAGCATTTATAGAAACTATTATAATAAGCCACTTACAGTTTTCCTTGTGTGTTCATTGTGGTTCAGAATTAAACCTTTAAGCATTGGTCTGAGGCAAAGATTACAACTAGGGCGGGTTTTTTCTCCCCCTTCTACGTGTGTAGTTAATGGTAGTAGTTCTTCCTTCTTTCTCCCTCAGTGGTGCCCAAGGAATGCAGCGTGGGTAGGCCAGGTGCCCCACGGGCGGGGAGCCACTCCTGGCCAGCAGGATAGGAAAACCTAGTTCCCCTGGCCCAGCTGGTGTCTGTCTCTCACGTAAGCTTATGGCAATTATGGGAGTAGGAGAAAAATGACGCATCCAAATTTCCTGGTAAAGAGCTGAATTTTGAGGCCATCTCCGAAGCCTCCTTTGACACACTGCCTATGAAGCACAAGCAATAAAGTAGCCCAAGTTCCCTCTGTTGTGCCAGTTAGGTAAAACTTTAAAGAAAGTCTTAAACTACTCTAATTACTTATTGTGTCTGTGTTGCAGGTATGAGCTGACAAGGAGTAGATGCAAGAAAACTTGATTTCTTCTCGTGTACATAAGTTACTAATTTTTCAACTTTATATGAATGTACATAGGTCTTGTAATTAAGGTGTTTTGAACAGTCACTGCAAATTTGAAGCAGTCTCCAGCTCAGGACATGTTAATTTAATGATCCTACTCAGAGATTAGTTCTCACTGAAGTAAAAGAATAGGCAAACAACCCCCCCCCACACACATTGGGAATAATTTGTCCTTAAATAATAAGTCCTTTATTTTTGCTGTTTCTGGCCTATCTCCCCCAAAGAATCCTTAAGTATGAATACTCTCTTAAGGAAGTGTTGTACTTGGGGATATTTTAGACTGTCAGGTAAGTGTCATTACTTTGCTTGGCAGTCTCATTTCCCCAGGATCCTATTCATGGTTTTTTAACAGGAAAGTATTGTACTTTTAAAAGAATAAATTTTTAAATAGCATTCTTCAGCTGTAGGGCTACAGAACCTATTGAAAGAAAATGTTTCAAGACTCTAACAGCAATTTTTTTTTGGAGAAAGTAAGAAACTGATATTCCACTGTTCAAAAGTATCTTAGCAGATTGTGGCTGCAGGTATGTATATAATGAGCTTCCAAAAGCAGGGAGATTGGTTTACCAAGGTATCATTAAGGTTTTAGTTTGTGACGCCTTAACATGTTTTGTTCTTTGTTATAGTACATTTCAAAATCTTGTACACCTTGATAGTAAAGCATTCTGCCTGTAGAACAGCAGAGTTTTGTAAACTAAGCTTTATTAATATTGGAGCAAAATATACCAAAATATTTTTGGAAGCTTGGTGTACTTGTTTCTGTACAATAATAAACTTCTAACTGTCTTGCATAAGAAACTTGAGCTATGCCTTTCTAATACTGACTTTTGAAATGCGGCCGTGCTAGGCAGAAACCCATAAAGCACCACCTGAAGCAAGTTTCAAATATTTTTGGCCTAGATTAACGTAATGTAGTCTGCCTTGGTCCATAAGCAGAAGGAATACTCACTGAATAACAATTTGCTCGCATTCCAAACTGATCTGAAAATGTAAACACCATTTTAAAATAGGCTCTCCAGAAAACCAAGATAGGCAAATGATGAAAGTGTTATGGCTAAGGCAGTTAGAGCACCTTTGTATCATACTTACTGTGTCAGCAACATTCAAAATGCTTGGTGGTTAGAGTATGTCTGGCTTTGTGCTGGGTTCAGCTTCCTAGACTGATAGAGTGTAGTGGTTCTTTCTCTGGGATTGAGTAGACCAGTTGATAGCAGTTATAGCAAGTTTTTCTTAAATTGACCATGACCACAAGAATTAAGAAAAATGAAAAAATGCAGCAGCTTTTATTTATGTCAAAAAATCCAAACCTGTTGATTAGGGTAACAGAAGTTAGAGGTAGCTGTAATGTCACATGCATCAGCAGGTACATTCACAGGCAAGATAAATCTTGCTGGAGAAGACCAGATTAACTAGCTACCAATTTCAAATTTCGCACAGTAGGTAAAATATCATCCAGGTTACTGATCTCTGAAACAGAATGAAAAGCAAAACGGTAAGGCAGATGTACCTAGAACATCTTCAAGTTCAGCCAAAATTCTAACTTAAATGTTAGAAGTACACCTAGTGAATAAAATAAACTACTCACACCTTTGAATGCTTTGGGGGAAAAAAAAATTAATTTAGCTTATCTTGTGAGTACTATGATGGAATATATGCAACCCCATGTTCAATGAAAAAAGTATTTTGGTCACTTCCTGAGGAAACATAGAAAAAAGAGGAGAGCGAGGCAAAAGTTAGCACTTTCCCTCACATCCTCCTTGTGTTTTAGCACACCAGGAGTAAACAAAACACGTGTTGGCTATTTAAAGTTTTAGGAGGAAGCACTGGCATGAAGGTAATTACAACTTTTGCAAATATTACTCACCTAAAAGACAGAGCAAATCTTGAATGAGAGCTTGAAATGGTGGAAAGAAGCACTCGTGTTCTTCTAGCTTATCAATTATACTGAAATGTGCAAGTGAGACTGTCAGATAAAAGGTGCAAGGGCATTTTGAGTTCACCTCCTTGGCTGTTTTGTCATACTATGTCATGACTTTCTGAAAACACTGCTACTTAGTAATATAGAAAACCGTCTACACCAAAAAATGCATTCTCAAGTTCTGAAAGCTGCAGTCAGCAAGTGCTACCTGTCAAAAGAGGATCTCTAATGTCAGTATTTATGCCCTGTATACATCCTTCCTTTCATCCTTACATGGCACCGGGCAATTTTTGGACTGGAACATTAGTCTGTGTGTGCTAAATAGACTGTCTGGGGGTGGCTGATATAACTGCCTCAGGGGTGGAGCAAGGAATATTTTATAAGCAGCTATTCTCTAGTTAAAACTGTGAGGAGCCCAGAAAGGTTGAGGGAGTTCATATTGTGAACTCAGCATGTGTCAAACTCACTGCCTGCTGCAATTAATTATTCATGTGTTTGCAGAGTGCATGCTGCATGCAAGCTCTCAGTGTCTGCTACCAAGTACATGTATGTTGTCATCTGTTGAAAAATAACAGGATTTGTCCAGTTCCCAAAATATTTGTGGGCAGCTGGAGGCATACCTTCTCTTAGCAGCTAACACACTTCAGTATGACAGCGGAAACCTTGCAACACTTTCTCCTCCCCACCCACACGCAGCATTTGCTTTGTTTCCTTACAAAACACGCATCATACTGAGGCTTGTTTGATCACCTTATCCATGCAAACCAACAAGGTGTTTTGGAACCTTCTGGCCTTAATTTTTCTCTTTGCCAGCTTTATCCTTTTGGAACTATTCAAGATTTGTTTCATTCAGGATAGTAGTAACTCCTTTCCTGGCACAGCTCACTGACCTTGTAACAAATGATTAAAGTTTCTCTCAATTATTAAAGTTGATGTTTGAAGGCTGGCCAGCAATGGAACAGCCCCACATACCTGGGGATGTCTTGGGTCCCCAGAAGCTGCTGTACCTGCTCAGTCACGTTCTTGTGAATTATGTCACACAGTTTCCCAACAGTATCTACTACCACAGTGGGTGGAGTCAAACTGTCTGTGGAAAAACAAACACTTCATGTTTCTTACGACAGTAATAACAGGAAAGTATTTTAGATGTAATCTAATTCTTGCAGGTGTCTGGATATTTTTTTTTTGTTTTCATATGTCTAGGCATACAAGTTCCATCATTCACAGAAAACAAAGTGCCTATGGTCAGAAATAAACTAACATTAACTAGGAACGGTGACTCTAAGCCTTTAGTGGCTAAAAAAAACCAACTTGTCAGAGCTGTGTGTTTTCACAGCACAGGTGCTACTAAAGTGCACCCTACAATATCAGTGGAAATCAGCCGGCTGAAATTATATATATGGAGAGGGTTATTCATTAGGTTCCTGTAACACAGGAGAAGCACAGTACAGGGGCTATGTCCACAAGGAACCTGCCCAGTAAATACTTTGTTAACAGCCAGAACTTGTTTTGGTATTGGATTTTACCTGCATTGACTGCTCGGACTGCAGGTAATGGGCTCCTTGTCCTTTTCTCCCTCAATTTTACCCAAACTAGGCTTGGAGAAGGCATCCTCTGAGCTCCATTGGTTTGCGATTATTAGGGAGACACGAGGATTCCTCACCCCCTGTGCTGGCTGCAGGCAGGAAGACTGCTTCCCTCCTTCACTGAGGCTCGGAAGACCTCAGAAATCCAGGAGTCTTACCCTTGGGCTGTACACCCTACAGCGCAGCCAAACCTCTAAACCCCAGAGCAGCAGTAGCTGCTCTTCTCCAGAAGCACAAACCAGAAAAGGATGGGTACTGGGAAGTAACAAAGTATGCTTCTGAGTACTGGCACTTAGGTTTTGACATTCAACAACTCTTTTTTTTAAGTTTAACAGCGTAAGATGGAAGTTTCTGAGGGTTGGACGTAATTACATTTGAATAAATAACTAAGTAGAAATCTACGGCAGACGTTGAGTTATTTTTTCTTAAACTTGTTACATTTCAAGTAGAGAATGAAAGACGGTCAAGAAGAATTATGAAGTCAGCTCACAGGAAACAAAGCTTTGTGAAAAAAAAAAAAAAGAAAATTTAATAATTCAGTTTCATGTGTTATTCCTTTCTTCTGCCTCCCTGGTATTGCTCAGCAACTGCTAAAGGCTTACAAATAATGGGGTTTTGCTATTCAAATTGCCAACTGACAGCAACCTACTTTTATCTTCACAGTGAAGAATATACCTAGTTTACTCATTTCTCAGCAGCTCAACATATTTTCTATGAAGAGATCAGCCTTTCACATGTCATCATCTTCCTCTGGAAATGGTCTGAACAAATGCTAGGTGGTAAGTCTTTACCTAGTTCCAGGAGCTCATGGAGATTTCTCATAGCATTGGTCATTTCCCCAAGCTTTGTGTAAACCTCATTCATTCGTGGATAAACGCCATTCAGAGAATTCACATCAAACAACTTCTGGAAGTGAGAGACTATTGCAAACAGGGTTGGTAAGGACGGGGTCTGGGTGTTCTGTAGCAAGCAGAAAGAGTAACTCGTCAACGTTACTGCTTCACAAAGCAAGGATTCTTTTAAAGCATGAAACGTTCTTAAAACTAGTCTATGAAGAAAAACAGGTGTAACTTCCCTTATTAAATCACAGCATTTCAAATATTCTTAAATCTGAAGACATATTTTAAAGAGAGTTTTCAGACACAAATATCCAGCAAACCAAAAATACTCTTTTGAAAGCTTTCTTCTTCCTAACTACGTTTATGTATTCTCAAGGCTGACTGAGAAACAGACAGAACAGGATATTACCTGAGACTACAGGGCAATGCAAATTCATCGTTGGTCAAATGACTTTGATTAAAGCAGTCTTCCCTAAGGTGAATTTATCCATTATGTTAAAATAGTCTTTGACTATTGAATGGCTTCAAACAGCTATTTCTTAAACCCTGCAAGGCTTTCAAATGCACAAATCTAATCACCGTGTGAAGAATGCATTTAAGAATTCCAGAGTGACTTGTGATTATAAACCCCTGGTAAGAATTACCTTTTCCTTATGTTCTATTTCTTCCAAAATTGCATCTACTATGAACTGGAGGTCTTCAACTCGTATGGATTCTCTGTTATCCTGTGGATCTGCAGAGTGCCAGGGCACCAATTCCAGAAACAGTTTTCTCAAGGACTTATGCAAATCCTTTTAAAAGAAAGGAGGGGACACAACTTACTTTAGTAACTGCTTAAAGTGGTTTTCATTATAGAAACAGGCAGATTTTCTGTTTCTCATATGCAAAAACATTCCAGTACTGATGACAGTAAGATTTTAGTCTTCATGAAATTTAAGCACAGTATCTTGCTTACATTCTTTGATTTAAAAATAACACTTATAGTCTAAAAATTAAAGTACTTCATATATTATAGTTCCAGTGACATAAGAAGTGTTGGTCACAGAAAGTTTGGTTTTAAACAAAATTACTTTACTTGTATTTAGATTAACAAGTTACTGTTCTGGTAAGACAAAAGGAAGAAAGAGAATGCATCGTCATTAATGTGTAAAGTACATAAACTCTAAAGCTCAAGTGTCTTCTTAGGGACTCAGCCACTGAACAGAAACATTGAGACAATACACACAGAAGAATATCTCTGGCCTGTAGGAACACTGCATAAGTTTTTCACCCTACTATGTTTTAAAGTGGCATATAAATGGACAGCAGAATTATTTTAAAAATTTAACACCAAGTCAGGCAATAACAAAAGCTACACGCAGAAAAAAAAACCCTACACATGGGGAGGGATGGCAGATTAAAGGAAGAATATAAAGCCAAGTACAATAATGCATTACCTTTAGGGCCATTAGCTGATCTGCCCACATTTCTATAGTAAGTGGAAGGTGCTCAAACCCACTTTCCTGTCCGTTCTCTTTAATATAATTTTGCACTGGCCCCTTGCTGCGCCTGTATATTAATGGAGGAGCTCTTGGACTTCGCAAAATAGAATCAATATGGGACAAAACCTTCAACAATAAATAACAAAAGTTATTGCTCAAACATGTATGACATTTTATAATAAATTCCCTCTCCACCACAGTCATGATTGTCTAAACATTAAATCATAAATAGCTCCAGTAAGTTACTATCAATGAATTTTATAGATACATTAAATATGTAACAGATTCAAAGATTTAAAAATATACTAGCTAGAAGATATGTAAAAGTAATGCAAATATACTTCCCTTTGAGAGGTATTTAACATTTATCCACTTGAGGTATTGTTAATTCCACAGTTTACATTTTGCTAAGTTTTCTTATATTTGCTTTTTGGTTTTATTATTCAGAGAAAAATAAAAGCCAGTATCTCCTCAGGCATGTTTAAAATCGTAATATAAGAATCTGGTTTGCCCAAGACCTTGAACAAATTCCCTGTCCTGAAAAGACTTCAGCAAAGTCACTGATTTGATGTTTGCCAACCTAGTCTCTGCTTCCTTGCTGTATTTTCAGGTAGCTGACACTAAGATAGAGCAATTAAGAACAAGCCTACATTAACTGCCAAATCCCGAATGTTATGCATCTTGTGTAGAGGACTTCATATGAACTCTTAGATTCAAAATAGCATGCTTCAGTTTACATAGTTAAACAAAACTCGTGTATTATATTTTGTTGTAACAGTGCTAGATACACACAGGACAGATAAAATTTGCATACCTGTAAGTACTGCTGGCAAACTGCCTGCAGCTGATCTAGTCCTGCAATACTCTCAGGTTCTTTCTTTTCTTCTGTTCTTTCTCCGGTACTATTCCCTGAAGATCTACATGCCGAATACGTACAATGGGTTACACAAGTAGCCTTAGCAGGAGATACTACTTTCAATGTGAATAAAGAACCAGGTATGTAGCACATATACTTGCACCTATAAAGCAAAATCTCCATTTTATGATGCCTGCCAACAGACTTCCATCAAACTGAACTAGCTGAAGAACATAATACCTAATGTAAACATCATTAATTTATCTTAAGTCTACAGGTTGAGGTTATTCCAGGCTCCATGCTAATTTAGAAGGGACTCCGCCAGATGTACAGTTGTTTTGTTACCATAAGTTCTACTACAGGTGAAGACTTCAAATCCAGAATTTTATTTAAAAGGGTCAAATTCCATGCTCACAGTCTTTATCTGCTTCTGCTTGAACATCTTTCCTCGCTTTCTATATAGAGCTCCCTACCCTTCTTGTCAAATCTAAGATAACTTTCTCTAAAACTACCATCTAAATCATACCCACTGCATAAGAGAAAAGACCATATAAATATACACGATGTAAAATGAAGAACTGAACATTTTTAAAGTTTAACTGATGTCTTTTTCAGGCTATAAAATATTTAGCATTCAGTATACACATGCACAAATGATTAAGTGAAATTACAGACAAAAACACTTTACTGGATCTCTAATACCTTCAATGTATTTTCTTAGCAATGTTTCAGGAAAAAACTAAGTCAATTTCTAAGAATAATATGGACATAACTTCAGTAGCAGCTGTAACATTTTGCCAGCTCAAACTTTCTCATTCATAATCCATAACGTAACCAGTAACTTGCTTTATAGCTCACAGAAGCAGCAAACAACACAGTTTGGTCCTGTCCATATTGCCTGCGATAGCACTCAAATCAAACCCAGAAAGACAAAATGAAATAAAAAAGACATACTGCTGTGCCCCTATTTGGAGACCACACCATCATTTCAGAGATTCACAGGGTGTCTTCAGAGATACAGCAGCATTTGCTGCCCATAAACAGGCTCCGAGGAATGGTGATAAGGTACATGCTTTATAAGCTACTATCTACATTACAGGTTGCAGAGTATTTTGCCTTAAGAAGTTCAGAGGATTCTTGAAAGTTACTGAAGAAATATACTTACTGGATAGTTTTCTTCAAAGTTTTCTCTAGTTTCTTCATTTGGTGCTTGTAAAGTTTTAATTCCTGTGCAGTTGGTCTGTTAGAAAGAAAAAGTACCATATTATATGTCTTGCATTTGAAGGTATCTATAAAATTCAGCCAAGCAAAAAAGTAAAAGAGCTTTGCCAATGCCACAAGATGATTCTAGAAATGAAATTCTGCAACATTTCTAAGTGACAACAGCAATAAACAGCAAACTAACCATTAGCAGTTGTTGTTATTAATAGTGTAGGGAGGGAAGGTTGACTGTTGCTGCCATATCTTATTTCTATGAATCGCTTTTAAAGGCAGATTTCATACTACACTTTTCCAGTTGCTGGTGCTTTCGATTCCGCTCTTTGTAAAGCAAAGTCTTCTGAAGTGCCCTTACAAAGGACAGTACTTATCCTTTCTCACCTTATTTCCAAATCTTTCTTGAGATTTATATTTTCAAGCAAAAGCTGTTCATTCCTGGCTTTTGTTTCAACGAGTTGTTTCTGGAAAGACTGCAACATAGACTGTGTTATTTCTTTTATTTCACTCGTTCTATAATCAACAAGCTTGAACAATTTAAAGTACATGCATGTTAAGAAGGGTTCCCATTTGCCTCTATAGCTAGACAGCATGGGTGAGGAATTAGTCAACTAAGATCAAGAGCCTGCTGCATTAGACCACAGGTGAGGAACCTGTGATTAAGGAGATCTACGCAGTCCCCAGCAAAGAAGACTCACAACATAGTACTGAATCTTTGCATAGAGAGTGGACCCTGCCCAGAGAGTTTACAGGTTGAGAAGACACGATAAGAACAAGGGGATAGAAAACAAACTCATTTATGTTTCCATGTGGCTCTTGAAGGGTTACCATCTAAAGATCTGCACTGACTTATTCTTAGCAGTTCCATACCATGAGCAGTGCTCTATAATTAGGAGTGGCATCTAGATTTAAGATTTCTTCCTTGCTTTGTACTTCTCTCTGTACCTGGTCTTCACCTTTTTTATATTGCCTATTGGGAAAAATAAATTGTTTCAGCTTTCAATTACCTCAAAGATCTAAGTTGGTTTAGTTAGCAGTTACACATGAAAATGTTTCCAGAAACTGCAAAGTAAATAGAATAGAAATTCTGCCCTAAGATCCACTGCTCTTCTCTATTATTTCTGGGAAGCTGTTTCATATACTAATTAAGTGTACTTATTCCTCAAGAGAAATTCCAGTACAAGCAAACCTTATTTCAGTTTTCAAGATAATGATCTCAAATTACAGGAATCTCTTAGGTATCTGCTTGTTGCTTTGTACCATGTAGGTATCGCAATAGAGCTGAAAAACTCATATTCCTTTTGTTGAGGGACATCAGTCAACTGAGCACAGGTAATGCAGTAATTCTGCCTGTGAACCATTGTGAAAGAGGAAAGGAATTAAAAAAAAAAAAAAAAAAGAAAATTTATAGCTCAAGTGTTTAAATCATCCCCCCAACTTCCCAGCTGTCCCAGCCTCCTGACTGAGCTGCTACTTAGCCTGACTGACACTTATTCCCCACATGAATCCAAACTGCCATGACCATTACAATCCTTTGCTGTTTCTTACATGCTAGTGACGTCTGGAACATAGAATATTTACCATTATAAGATATAAGAACAGTAAGGAGTAGGAAAATTTTGAGCAGTAGAACCGTACGGCATTAGATGAGACCTACCTTAGCTCCTTTTTCATTTGACTAATTTGAGATTCATAATAATCAATTAGACAAAGGAACCTGAAGAAAGGAAAAATGGTATTCTGAATTTCAGATATTCTCAAAAAAATCATGCCTGAAAGATACTGTGACCAACCCATAGGAACAGGCCAGCTTATAGAACTACACTGCACTTCAGAAGTGACTGGTTCAAATAGCGGGTTTTCTCTCATATCAAACAAACATGGTCGCAGTTTTCCGAAACAGAAAAGTAGAGACATTAACTCTGTACTAGTCTGAAAGGGGCAAAATTATTCAAGAGGGAAAAAAACCTAAATCCTCCCTGACAGCCTCCTCATCTTGTGACTATGTTTACCCAGCAAGCTTAACAGTGAAGCACAGTCCTGAGCGCTGAGGCTCAGCAACTATTGCAGGAGGTAGAGAGAGCACAGGTCCCACATAGCCTGAGAATATCTGTCTCCAAAGAAACTAAAAGTGCTTTCAAAGTAAGTGGTTGCAAAAAATAGAGCCACAAAATACTGAACAGCTGAGAAACTGCCTCTCCTGTTGAGCACTCTTGAGATTGTCTGTTTCAGAGAGACAGATGAGAAAGCACAGGGAACAAAATTCAGCAATCCTTCCTCTCATACAGTCAGGGCACGAGAAAAAGGCTGTGCATTCACAATCCCTTTTAAATGCTTCCCAGGCAAACATTGCTAGCCAGGCCTAGAAAACCAGGTGACATCAGCACAATAAATTGATGGCTACCTGAGGCCTAAGAAGTGGCAAATCTCTGATTATAGCAGAACTATGGAGATTTTACTGCAAGAGACTTGGAATACTTTCAGAACTTTACCTAAGTACCTGGGAAGCCTTACAGCAAGCCTGCAGTCAGCAGTTGCAAAGACCACTTTCCAAAACTGGAAGGGGTTTTTTGGAGGGGTTGAGTGGTGGTGTGGTGTGTGTTTTTTTTTTTTTCGGTTGGTTGGTTGGTTTTTTAATTTACATTTAAAAATGTTAGAATCCCAGGATGAGATCACCCTAGCAGATCCTGCAGTTCCAGAGTGAATCATTCCCTTCTCTTTGCTGACACCTAGTGTATGCAGTGCCTGATAATTTTTTAATTTCCGCCATGGATTTATCCAGCTCACGTTTTTTATACAAGAAAAAATTACTGCATTGATGTACCTTTACGAGAATTCATATTTCAGCTTGCACTCCTAAGGTCTCCAGCTTTTTTCTTTTTTTTTTTTTCCCATATAAATATCAAGAACAGTTACTTTAAAATCCTTTTCTTCATTTAATGTTACAGGTCATTCATCAATATAAGAAAATCACTTACTGCTGATCTAGAAGAGACTTGGGAGCTCTTTTGCAAAACCGACAAAACATTTTGTTTTGAGTGGCAACACGCCGTTGCTCCTCCATCCCAACTTTGCACAGCTCCTTCTGCAAACCGGCAATAATCTCTTCCTGTTCTTGCAGCTTTTCCTGCTGCTGTTGATATTTCGCCTGTGAACAGATAACAGGAGCATTATGAGATTACTCTAACCCACGAGCTGGAGACTGTACTGTATGTGTCCAAGTAGGCACTTGGTCCCAAGCAAGCTTAGTACTTGGGTTTTAGCCATACTGAAGAGGCAGTGGAAGAAGGATATAGATATTTTTCTAAGTTATCGCTAGAAAATTCTGTATAGATTGAAAAATCTTAGCTATAAACAGTGCACTAACTCTATGACCCAAGACTCATGTTTATTTTGATCAAGGTAAATATTTTTAGAGGTTTTAAAAAAAGTCAGAAGTTTGACTCCTCAAGCAGCACTATCTGAACTACCTGTGAAACCTGTTGATCTTTTTGAAGTTCTTTGACTTGATTCTGTTGCTGGCAAACTTTAGCTATTGTCTCATCTTCCAGCTGACAAATTTTGGACTTAATGTTTTTCACCACATTTTCCAAATCATTAGCCCGTTGTTCTTGTCGAGATGCCCGACCTCGTTCCTGTCGTATCTCATCTCTGAAAAAAATGAAATAAATCCTTGATTTAAATTAAACTCATTTCACTGAAGACAGCAAAGGAAGCACAGGCCTGACAACATTATCTGATGACGCTCAATAATAGCCTGTGGCAGCAGGTGTGAGAAACATGCTAGTATGGGAAGAAGCACCAGGTGAAATTACAGAAGAGCTCAAAAGGAACTAGGCCAACATTGCTGCATATTGGACAATAATCTCAGGAAAAAGGTCTTAGGCCTCGCGTGTGACAAGAGCTCTGCCTGGCAGGAGATGGACACCAATAATACTTTCACTTTGCATTAGCAGGTAAGTTCCTTCCAGTGTGTCTTACCGAAGACAACGATTAGCCTCCATAAGCCCCTGCATCATTTTCTGCTGTCGGTCAGTGTCTTCCACCAGTGTTTTTAATGCAAGTCTTATTTCTAGAGAAGACTGACTGTCTAAGACAATCATATCTGGAGATACACAAAATAAGCAAAGTCATAATGAAAGGCTTTTAATAGCTAAAGAAGATCGCATGTCTACTACTATTTGGAAGTGACGGCTTTAGAGATGCCTTATGAACTTAGGTTTACTATTTCCAAAGATAAAAACTTGTAAAATTAGCATTTCCTTACCTGATGTATTTATGCAGCTTTGGGGGGCAGCAAGACTCACCGGTTTCAACCCATGACGCATTAATAGCTTGTTTAAGATTTCCCATTCTGCCTTCTCCTGCTGCAGTTGGGAGAAGGAGAAGAAGAGACAGAAACCTGAGTTCTCCAGATCAGCTCCCAGTCTCCTGTCCTTCCTGCTGTGCGGGCAGTGGAGGGTACCAAATGCCCCCAAACAAAAATAAACAAACCCCAAACCCCCAAGAAGCCCCAGTCACTATAGGAGAGCTTCTGAGATGTTCCAATAGGATCTCCAAAAAATACTGGGGAAAAAAGTGTACTTAATATGCAGATTACTCAGTTTTCCTGATCACTATTAAAAGGATAAATACATGCAATGAGTAAAATTTACCTTTTAAAAAACCCCAGACAACTGGCCCTCGGTAAC